>NC_138304.1:106978597-107023597 GCF_965601325.2 Salmo salar
TGTTGTTGTTGATGGTGTTGTTGTTGTTAATGGTGTTGTTGTTGTTGATGTTGCTTTTGTTGTTAATGTTGTTAATGTTGTTGTTGATGTTGTTGTTAATGGTGTTGTTATTAATGTTGTTGATGTTGTTGTTGTTGTTGATGTTGCTTTTGTTGTTAATGTTGTTGTTGTTGTTAATGTTGTTAATGTTGTTGATGTTGTTGTAGTTGTTAATGTTGCTTTTGTTGTTAATGTTGTTAATGTTGTTGTTGTTGTTAATGTTGTTGTTAATGTTGTTGTTAATGTTGTTGTTGATGTTGTTGTTGATGTTAATGTTGTTGTTGATGTTGTTGTTGTTGTTAAAGTTGTTGTTGTTGTTGTTGATGTTGTTGTTGATGTTGTTGTTGCTGTTGTTGTTAATGTTGTTAATGTTGTTGTTAATGTTGTTGTTGTTGCTGTTAATGTTGTTGTTGTTGTTAATGTTGTTGTTTATGTTGTTGTTGATGGTGTTGTTGTTGTTAATGTTGTTGTTTATGTTGTTGTTGATGGTGTTGTTGTTGTTAATGGTGTTGTTGTTGTTGATGTTGCTTTTGTTGTTAATGTTGTTATTAATGTTGTTGATGTTGTTGTTAATGGTGTTGTTATTAATGTTGTTGATGTTGTTGTTGTTGTTGATGTTGCTTTTGTTGTTAATGTTGTTGTTGTTGTTAATGTTGTTGTTAATGTTGTTGATGTTGTTGTTGTTGTAGTTGTTAATGTTGCTTTTGTTGTTAATGTTGTTAATGTTGTTGTTGTTGTTAATGTTGTTGTTAATGTTGTTGTTAATGTTGTTGTTGATGGTGTTGTTGTTGTTAATGGTGTTGTTGTTGTTGATGTTGCTTTTGTTGTTAATGTTGTTAATGTTGTTGATGTTGTTGTTGATGTTGTTGTTGATGTTAATGTTGTTGTTGATAATGTTGTTGTTGATGTTGTTGTTGTTGCTGTTGTTGTTAATGTTGTTAATGTTGTTGTTAATGTTGTTGTTGTTGTTAATGTTGTTTATGTTGTTGTTGTTGTTAATGTTGTTGTTTATGTTGTTGTTGATGGTGTTGTTGTTGTTAATGGTGTTGTTGTTGTTGATGTTGCTTTTGTTGTTAATGTTGTTAATGTTGTTGATGTTGTTGTTGTTGTTAATGTTGTTAATGTTGTTGATGTTGTTAATGTTGTTGTTAATGTTGTTGTTGTTGTTAATGTTGTTGTTTATGTTGTTGTTGATGGTGTTGTTGTTGATGTTGTTAATGTTGTTGATGTTGTTGATGTTGTTAATGTTGTTAATGTTGTTGATGTTGTTAATGTTGTTAATGGTGTTGTTGTTAATGGTGTTGTTGTTAATGTTGTTGATGTTGTTGTTGTTGTTGATGTTGCTTTGTTGTTAATGTTGTTAATGTTGTTGATGTTGTTGTTGTTGTTAATGGTGTTGTTGTTAATGTTGTTGATGTTGTTGTTGTTGTTAATGGTGTTGTTGTTAATGTTGTTGATGTTGTTAATGTTGTTAATGTTGTTAATGTTGTTGATGTTGTTGATGTTGTTAATGTTGTTAATGTTGTTAATGTTGTTGATGTTGTTAATGTTGTTAATGTTGTTGTAGTTGTTAATGTTGCTTTTGTTGTTAATGTTGTTAATGTTGTTAATGTTGTTAATGTTGTTGTAGTTGTTAATGTTGCTTTTGTTGTTAATGTTGTTAATGTTGTTAATGTTGTTAATGTTGTTAATGTTGTTAATGTTGTTAATGTTGTTGTAGTTGTTAATGTTGCTTTTGTTGTTAATGTTGTTAATGTTGTTAATGTTGTTAATGTTGTTAATGTTGTTGTAGTTGTTAATGTTGCTTTTGTTGTTAATGTTGTTAATGTTGTTGTTGTTGTTAATGTTGTTGTTGTTGTTGATGTTGTTGTTGTTGTTGCTTTTGTTGTTAATGTTGTTGTTGATGTTGTTGTTGTTGATGTTGTTGATGTTGTTGTTGCTTTTGTTGCTTTTGTTGTTGTTGCTATTGTTGTTAAGTCTCTCTGTGCTGTTCAGTCCCTATCGGTTTCCCCTGACTCCTAGATCACTCCTCTCCCTCTCCCACTGCCCTGCGGGGTGTGTGTGTGTGTGTGTGTGTGTGTGTGTGTGTGTGTGTGTGTGTGTGTGTGTGTGTGTGTGTGTGTGTGTGTGTGTGTGTGTGTGTGTGTGTGTGTACCTCCTCTGGCTCAGGCCGAGACCCTTGGTTTGAAGCCCAGGACTCCTGGCCAAGACAAAAGGCATTTTGGGACTTTCTACACTATGAATTGTTCATTCTCTTCTGTCCTCCTTCTTGCTCTGTCTCCTATCCTCTCCTCCCTCTCTTCTCTCCTATCTTCTCCACCCTCTCTTCTCTCCTTTCCTCTCCTCCCTCTCTTCTCTCCTATCCTCTCCTCCCTCTCTTCTCTCCTTCCTCTCTTCTCTCCTATCCTCTCCACCCTCTCTTCTCTCCTTGCCTCTCCTCCCTCTCTTCTCTCCTATCTTCTCCACCCTCTCTTCTCTCCTTTCCTCTCCTCCCTCTCTTCTCTCCTATCCTCTCCTCCCTCTCTTCTCTCCTTTCCTCTCCTCCCTCTCTTCTCTCCTATCCTCCCTCTCTTCTCTCCTTTCCTCTCCTCCCCCTCTTCTCTCCTTTCCTCTCCTCCCTCTCTTCTCTCCTTTCCACCCTCTCTTCTCTCCTTTCCTCTCCACCCACTCTTCTCTCCTTTCCTCTCCACCCACTCTTCTCTCCTTTCCTCTCCTCCCTCTCTTCTCTCCTTTCCACCCTCTCTTCTCTCCTTTCCTCTCCACCCACTCTTCTCTCCTTTCCTCTCCTCCCTCTCTTCTCTTCTCCTTCTGTCTTCTCTCTCCCACTGACACATACTGTCTCCTGCTCAGTCACGCTTGGAGAACACACACACACACACACACACACACACACTCCTTGCTCAGTCAGGGAGAGTACACCTGGTGCCAGTAGAAACAGAGCATGAAGAAAGAGGAAACAGCTTTTAGACAAGCCTGCCTGGTTTCCCACTCTCCAGGTTTTTACCTAGCAGTCTCTGCTCTACTCAGAGTCAGGAGGTGAGATTGGCGGGTGAGAGGAGAGGAGAGGTGGAGAGGGGAGTGGAGACCTGTAGAGACCTGTTGAGACCTCCAGTGACCTGTAGAGACCCGTAGAAACTTCTAGAGACCTCTAAAGATCTACAGAGACCTCTAGAGATCTCTAGAGACCTGTACAGACCTGTAGAAACATGTAGGAGGCTCTAGAGACATGTAGAGACCTGTGTTAGACCTGTAGAGACCTGTAGAGACATGTAGAGACCTGTAGAGGCCTGTAGAGGCCTGTAGAGTCCTGTAGAGACTTGTAGAGACCTGTAGAGACCTGTAAATACCTGATGGGCCTGCAGAGACCTGTAGAGACCTGTAGAGACCTGTAGAGACCTGTGTTAGACCTGTAGAGACCTGTAGAGGCCTGTAGAGGCCTGTAGAGCCCTGTAGAGGCCTGTATAGACCTGTAGAGACCTGTAGAGGCCTGTAGAGACCTGTAGAGACCTGCAGAGACCTGTAGAGGCCTGTAGAGGCCTGTAGAGACCTGTAGAGACCTGTGTCAGACCTGTGTCAGACCTGTAGAGACCTGTAGAGGCCTGTAGAGACCTGTAGAGGCCTGTAGAGACCTGTAGAGACCAGTGTCAGACCTGTGGAGACCTGTGTCAGACCTGTAGAGACCTGTAGAGGCCTGTAGAGACCTGTAGAGACCTGTAGAGACCTGTAGAGACCTGTAGAGACCTGTAGAGGCCTGTGTCAGACCTGTAAATACCTGTAGAGGCCTGTAGAGACCTGTAGAGAACTGTAGAGACCTGTAGAGACCAGTGTCAGACCTGTAGAGACCTGTGGAGACCTGTGTCAGACCTGTAGAGACCTGTAGAGACCTGTAGAGTCCTGTAGAGACCTGTAGAGACCTGTAGAGGCCTGTAGAGACCTGTAGAGACCTGTAGAGACCTGTAGAGGCCTGTAGAGACCTGTAGAGGCCTGTAGAGACCTGTAGAGGCCTGTAGAGACCTGTAGAGACCTGTAGAGACCTGTAGAGGCCTGTAGAGACCTGTAGAGGCCTGTAGAGACCTGTGGAGACCTGTGTCAGACCTGTAGAGACCTGTAGAGACCTGTAGAGGCCTGTAGAGGCCTGTAGAGACCTGTAGAGGCCTGTAGAGACCTGTGGAGACCTGTGTCAGACCTGTAGAGACCTGTAGAGACCTGTGGAGACCTGTAGAGACCTGTAGAGTCCTGTAGAGACCTGTAGAGACCTGTAGAGGCCTGTAGAGGCCTGTGTCAGAGGTCCTGAGTAACTGGTTATGGTTCAGTTAAAGGTCATGTGTAATATTTATGTATTTACTGAATGATTCAGAGGACATCTGAGAGGAAAATTCACACATTTAAAACAAATGTTTAAATACATGCATGCAGATATCGGTTGGCAGAGTCTAAGTCAGGCTGTGTCAAGAAAGAAGCTTCCGCACTGCAAAATCCTCTGTGTGTTGGCTGCTGGTGGGCTACCATCACCTTTAGTGGGCTACCGTCTCCGTTAGTGGGCCACCGTCACCGTTAGTGGGCTACCGTCTCCGTTAGTGGGCCACCGTCACCGTTAGTGGGCTACCGTCTCCGTTAGTGGGCCACCGTCACCGTTAGTGGGCTACCGTCACCTCTCCTCTCTGCTTCTCCCTTCTGTCTTTCTCGCCTCTCTTTTTCTCTCCTCTGTCTTTCCTCGCTCTCTTTGAACAGCGAGAAGATTCCTTCGATCAATGAATTATTGATCAAAGCCATTATAAAGAACTGTGCAAAGCTGCGTGTGTCTCTGAGTATGGAAGAAGGGTTAGAGAGACAGCAGATAGTACGATGGAAAGAGAAAGAAAGAGAGAGAGAGAGAATGAACGAGACGGTGAAAAATGGATATCAGTTATTCCCAAATCTATTGAAATAAAGTACATTTATATCCTCCCCCACCCCCCAAAATAAATGTAATTGTAAATGATGAAAGTCAAAGTGATGTTGAAATATAGGTCCCACAGATGTAGAGTCCTCCTGTCCTTCACTCACAGCTACCCTGCTGGAACTCACACATTCCTACATGTCAAACCTGATATCAGATTTAAATTCATATTCCCTGGGATTTCACAATGGGTAAATCCCAAAATGGCACCCTATTCCCTATACAGTGCACTACTTGTCACCAGGATCCATGAGTTGCCATTTTGAAATGATGCACACAATGTCTCATGAAGTGAAGAAGGTATGTTTTCTGAGCATCATGGAATTTGACCATTTAGGATTACGGAACCACAATTCAATGCGAGACAACATTATATTTTAAGAAAGGAAGAGGAACACATCATTCTAATGGAATCTGCACGTCTGTCTGCACCTGTCTGTCTGCACCTGTCTGTCTGCACCTGTCTGTCTGTACAGCCTAGTCAGTGTCTGTCTGCACCTGTCTGTCTGCACCTGTCTGTCTGTACAGCCTAGTCAGTGTCTGTCTGCACCTGTCTGTCTGCACCTGTCTGTCTGTACAGCCTAGTCAGTGTCTGTCTGCACCTGTCTGTCTGTACAGCCTAGTAAGTGTCTGTCTGCACCTGTCTGTCTGCACCTGTCTGTCTGTACAGCCTAGTCAGTGTCTGTCTGCACCTGTCTGTCTGTACAGCCTAGTAAGTGTCTGTCTGCACTTGTCTGTCTGCACCTGTCTGTCTGTACAGCCCAGTAAGTGTCTGCACCTGTCTGTCTACACCTGTCTGTCTGTACAGCCCAGTAAGTGTCTGTCTGCACCTGTCTGTCTGTACAGCCCAGTAAGTGTCTGTCTGCACCTGTCTGTACAGCCCAGTAAGTGTCTGTCTGCACCTGTCTGTCTATACATTCCAGTCAGTGTGTGTCAATCTCTCACCCACACTGAGTACTAATTGCTAATCCAATCAAATTAGAGTTGTAATTGTTAGGCTCTTGGCATTTGGTCTCCTAAATGTCCAGCCAGAGAAGAGGCTAATGGTAGTATTACCTCTTCCAGGTCCTGAGGAGAGAGGGGCAGAGAGTGGCAGAGCTGGTCTTCGCTGGCAGGTCAACCATACTGCCATGATGAGTAACCTGGACTGAGACCTGGCCTAGGCTTTAGCTCAGCAGGCTAACACAGGAGAGCCATATTCAAACCTTGACAGTCACACTGGGCATTATCTCCTCATCACACCGACACACGCACACCGACACACACACACACACACACACACTTCCCCAGTCTGCAAGCAAGCCCAGCCTTTAGGGGTCAAGTGGACAGCATTATTTGTTCCTAATATAACTCTGTGGAATATGGAAAGCCATGGACGTCAGATTGAGAGGATTCACACAGCTAGATGAAGAATTAAAGAATGGCACCCTATTCCCTATGCAGTGCACTACTTTAGACCTGGACCCATGGGACTCTTGTCAAAAGTAATATTCTATAGGGAATAGTGTTCAATTTGGGACGTAGCCATTAGCTCATCATCTGCATGGCCTCATTTAAACACGATGGGGAGAGTTTCCCAGACACAGATTAAACCTAGTCCTGGACTACAAAGACAGATCGATGTTAATTGACCTCTCTATAAATGTTAAAATGTTAAAAAAAAAAGGTATAATTGTACATTTTATCATAAATAGAACTGGTGGAGTTACAGTTGAAATCGAAAGTTTACATCCACTCAGGTTGGAGTCATTAAAACAAATTTTTCAACCATTCCGCAAATTTCTTGTTAACAAACTATAGTTTTGGCAAGTCGGTTAGGACATCTACTTTGTGCATGACACAAGTCATTTTTCCAACAATTGTTTGGAATTCACTTATTATTCACTGTATAAGAATTCCAGTGGGTAAGAATACACTTAAATACACTAAAGTTGACTGTGCCTTTAAACAGCTTGGAAAATTCCAGAAAATGTCATGGCTTTAGAAAGCTTCTGATAGGCTAATTGACATCATTTGAGTCAATTGGAGGTGTACCTGTGGATGTATTTCAAGGCCTACCTTCAAACTCAGTGCCTCTGCTTGACATCATGGGAAAATCAAAAGAAATCAGCCAAGACCTTAGAATAAAAATTGTAGACCTCCACAAGTCTCGTTCATCCTTGGGAGCAATTTCCAAATGCCTGAAGGTGCCACGTTGATCTGTACAAACAATAGTACGCAAGTGTAAACACCATGGGACCACGCAGCTGTCATACTGCTCAGGAAGGAGAAGCATTCTGTCTCCTAGAGATGAAAGTACTTTGGGGTGAAAAGTGCAAATCAATCCCAGAACAACAGCAAAGGACCTTGTGAAGATGCTGGAGGAAACAGGTACAGAAGTATCTATATCCACAGTAAAACGTGTCCTATATTGACATAACCTGAAAGGCCGCTCAGCAAGGAAGAAGCCACTGCTCCAAAACCGCCATAAAAATGCCAGACTACGGATTTTCAACTGCACATGGGGACAAAGATTGTACTTTTTGGAGAATTGTCCTCTGGTCTGATGAAACAAAAATAGAACTGTTTGGCCATATTGACCATCGTTATGTTTGGAGGAAAAAGAGATGCTTGTAAGCCGAAGAACACCATCCCAACCGTGAAACACGGGGGTGGCAGCATCATGTTGTGGGGGTGCTTTGTTGCAGGAGGGACTGGTGCACTTCACAAAATAGATGGCATCTTGAGGCAGAGAAATTATGTGGATATTTTGAAGCAACATCTCAAGACATCAGTCAGGAAGTTAAAGCTTAGTGGGTCTTCCAAACTGACAATGACCCCAAGCATACTTTCAAAGTTGAGGCAAAATGGCTTAAGGACAACAAAGTGAAGGTTTTGGAGTGGCCGTCACAAAGCCCTGACCTCAATCCTAGAGAAAATTTGTGGGCAGAACTGAAAAACCGTGTGCGAGCAAGGAGGCCTACAAACCATGGCTAAGGTGAATGTAAACGAGGTCAAGGCAGGCAGAATGGTCAGGCAGGTGGGTACAGAGTCCAGAAAACAGGCAAGGGTCAAAACCAGGAGGACTAGCAAAAGAGAATAGAAAAGGCAGGAGCACAGGGGGAAAACCACACTGGTTGACTTGGAATATACAAGATGAACTGGTACAGACAGACAGGTAATGCAGGTTTAAATACCCAGGGGGTAATGGGGAAGATGGGTGGCACCTGGAGGGGGGTGGAGACAAGCACAAGGACAGGTGAAACAGATCAGGATGTGACAGAGATGGCAGATTACATGTAAAACCAAGTACATTAACGAGGTAAAAACCTACTGTAAGAGTATGTATTAGGCTGTTTGAGAGAAGGTTTGAATCCTAATCAAACCATCCAATGTGAGGACATCTGTTTGTTGAAAGACAGTAGATCAATAAAGCTACTGCAGCAGTAGCTGTAACGCTCGTCTGTGGAAGAAGGAGTAGACCAAAGCGCAGCGTGGTACGTGTTCATGATGTTTATTATAACTTGAACACTAAAACAAAAAAAAAAACAAAGTGTAACAAAACGCAACAGCTCTGTCAGGTGAACACACCAAACAGAAAACAACTACCCACCCCAACCCTGTGGGAAAAGGCTGCCTAAGTATGGTTCCCAATCAGAGACAACGATAGACAGCTGTCCCTGATTGAGAACCATACCCGGCCAAAACAAAGAAATACCAAAACATAGAAAAAAGGACATAGAATGCCCACCCTAGTCACACCCTGGCCTAACCAAAATAGAGAACAAAACCCTCTCTAGGGCGTGACAGTAGCCAAACTGATGATGCTGAAAAGCCTTGTATGGGTCAAATTAGCTTTTTGAATTTCCTATCCTTTTCAGCTTCAGACAAAAGATAATATTTCACTTAAAATATATTTTTTTATATTAATTTCTAATGGGGGGGGGGGGGGTGTTTTCCCTGAAAGGTCTGATAACAGCACAAGTCCTGCCACCAAACAGTATTACTGTGCATTATAACTATTTGTATAAAACAACATGGTTGTCAATGGCAGCCTAAAGTGGTTGGTTTTCAAAATGGTAGAACTCCTCATCCGTTTAAGCCAAGACCAACTATAAAAGATCTTACAGTTACATAACTACTTTATTAACTATATACTGATTCGCATAAAAGGAATACATTTACCATACAAACAACTTATTTTGCAAAGGTAAGAAAAAAAAACAACATTTAAACCAATATGGGAGAAACTATACAATTATTTCCTGATCTCTTTATTAAATCCCTATGAAACAATAGACACACCTGTGTGTCCATTTAAGTTACATAACAACAACAAAAAATCGATATCACAATGTCCGTTTTTTTTCTCAGTCCACCTTTACGTTGTCTTTGGAAAGGTGTGTAGATGATTTGACCGTTTGTTGTGAATCAACAGATCATGATAACAAGATATTTATCAAACATTGTGAAGGTTTTCCTTGAACAATGAGAACATTCATCTAAACAGATTGAAGTCTCTTAATCTCATTATCTCCCCAGTGCTTAGGTAAAACAAAAAAAAACAGATGCATCTGAGAGAAAAAAACGTCCTCATCGCCGAGAGCAGATCTTGAAAGTTCACAATGGATCGAATTCAAACAGATGTTCGATGAACGCATCTTCAGACTTAAGGATTGTGATGTGTTTCATCAAAAAAAAACGTGACACGTCTTGCAAAGACTAATAAAAAACATGAGCTGGCGTACAATCCAAGAAGTTGGTAGAGATGCTAACTAATGACTGGTAAACTGTAGGAGAGAGAGAGAGAGAGAGAGAGAGAGAGAGAGAGAGAGAGAGAGAGAGAGAGAGAGAGAGAGAGTTTCTGATCAGATTTCAGATTAGACTTGGATGAATACCGTATTTTATCTCCGTTAGTCTTGGGCGGTATTTTATTTCCGTTAGTCTTGGATGCATATGGTATTTTATTTCCGTTAATCTTGGGCGGTATTTTATTTCCGTTAGTCTTGGGCGGTATTTTATTTCCGTTAGTCATGGGCGGTATTTTATATGGTTGATAAAGACCTCTACACACAGTTCCCATTTTCTCAACAATGTTCCCTAGTCATAATTTAGTTTATATTTTGTGTATAATTTTACTGCAAGAAATGTTTAATTCAGCAGGAGTGAATATGTGAGAAGTTACAGAACAATAGTCAGTGTCCAGATTTCAGGTTCCATTTGAAGTCCCCGTCTTGTGACTGTAGAATTTGTAAATGGCTTCACAAACATCACACCTTGTCCTGATCAAGACCTGGCAGTGAATTATCTGATTTAGTTGTGTTTAATAACTCTTAAATCAGACAATTAACATGCAATCCACCGAGCTACTGCCTGCTAGTCCTCATTGCTAGGTTAGTGTAACAGAAGTTGTCATGGAGAGAAGACCAAGGCGCAGCAGGTATGTGATCATATTTAATTTCCAAAAAGGAGTAAAGCATCCACTTAACAAAGCAATAAAGGTGACAACAGCAACAGTTCTGCAGGCTATTAAACGCAGTGCAAAAACAACCACCCACAACCCCAAAGAAAAACACACACACCTATATAGGACTTCCAATCAAAGGCAACTCAACACACCTGCCTTCAATTGGAAGTCCCAATCAACAACACAATCATTCACATACACAAAAACTGCCACGTCCTGACCCCAAAACTAATACAATAGCTCCATCTGCTGGTCAGGACGTGACAGTTAGTCATATCTGGTTATGACGATGGCGCGCATAACCAATCAATTGGGGAGATATCATATCTATCAGACATCACGACATGTGCCCTTTTCTGAGAGAAATCCAAACTATAACTCTCTACCTAATACAAATATTCACCCTGTGGACCGTTTCAATACAAACTATTTGTTTTTCAATAACATACCGTATATTGTTTTTAGTAACATAAGATCGTTTTTTTCTTCAACATCAACAATACACAAAACTGTGTCAACTAGGACATGGGGGTACACAGCCCTTAATCCACAGCAACATCAGGATTATTCTGTCCTCATAACAGTTCCTGTACCTCTTTCTTTCTCAAGTGTCTCTGATCCATCGGTGGTCGTTTTCCCTCTCGACCTCTGGAGGTCATTCTCACCAGTTGTGATGAGGCTGGCTGAGGTGGTGGACTGAGTGACTCTTTCATTGTTCTGCTGCTGTCTCTCTGGAGTAGACGATTCTGGAAAAGCCTGAAGGTGTCGCCTGTTTCTCCGAGCAACGGTGCCGTGTTCAGTTTCCACAACGCAGGATCTCGGCTCTGGAGATTTGCTGATGACAACCGCTGGTGTTTTTCCGTCCTTTCTCTTGTCTTGACTCTGATACTCTGACCAGCTTGACTCTGATACTCTGTCCAGCTTGACCCTGACACTGTGTCCAGCTTGACTCTTACACTCTGTCCAGCTTGACCCTGACACTGTGTCCAGCTCGACTCTTACACTCTGTCCAGCTTGACTCTGATACTCTGTCCAGCTCGACTCTTACACTCTGTCCAGCTTGACTCTGATACTCTGTCCAGCTTGACTCTGATACTCTGTCCAGCTCGACTCTTACACTCTGTCCAGCTTGACTCTGATACTCTGTCCAGCTCGACTCTTACACTCTGTCCAGCTTGACTCTGATACTCTGTCCAGCTTGACTCTGATACTCTGTCCAGCTTGACTCTGGTACTCTGTCCAGCTTGACTCTGATAGTCTGTCCAGCTTGACTCTGGTATTCTGTCCAGCTTGACTCTGGTATTCTGTCCAGCTTGACTCTGATACTCTGTCCAGCTCGACTCTTACACTCTGTCCAGCTTGACTCTTACACTCTGTCCAGCTTGACTCTGGTACTCTGTCCAGCTCGACTCTTACACTCTGTCCAGCTTGACTCTGGTACTCTGTCCAGCTCGACTCTTACACTCTGTCCAGCTTGACTCTGGTACTCTGTCCAGGGTGTAATTCCTGTAGGGGGCTGAATGCCACCTGTTATAGAAGAACTGGTAAGCTTGTTTGGCTTTCTGATCCTTTTGGCTGATGCGTTTTTGGTTGGATTTTCCATCCAGCACGGGGACCATTGTCCGGATCTGACGTCCAGTCATGAGTAGCGCTGGGTTTACTCCTGTTGCGCTGATGGGCGTGGCTCGGTAGCACATCAGAAACATACGTGGGTCTGGTTGTTTAAGAATTTGCTTAGCTGTCTGTACAGCTCTCTACACAGCTCCATTTGCCTGCAGGGTAATGGGAACTAGAGGTGTCCGTAGCCAAACCATACTTCTTTCTGAACTCCTTGAACTCAGTGCAGACAAACTGAGTAGCGTTGTCGCTAACAAGCTCAGTAGGTATCCCACATCTTACAAACATACCATTGAGGCGAGTGATGATCTGCTGGCTAGTGGTAGTGGGGCAGGTGAGCTATTTCTATGTACCTAGAATAGTAGTTCACCACTAGGAGGTTTTTCTTGCCCTCTAGCTCACTGCGATCTTCTGCCACGGACCCTTGTGTGATGAAAGGTGTGATGACAAGTGGTTCTCTCTTTTGAGTTGGTTTGTTGTCTGTACAGAACTTGCATGACATCACTTTTCTTGCATTGTGGGGTGCTGATGCCTGGCCAACACGCCGACATCTTGGCTCTTTCTCTCCACTTTATCAGCACCATGTGACCTTCGTGTAGCTGTTGTAGAACGTCTTCTCTCTGTGAAGCTGGGATGACAAGCTTGTCTTGATATGGCACAAGTCCAGTCGAGCTCCGATAGATTCGCTCTCACTGTGTGGTATCCCTGAAGCGAGTAGAGTAACTGCTCTGTTCTCTGAGTCCAGCCTTTTTCAAATGTAGCCCATGACCGTCAGGAGGTCATCCAGCCTGTGTGCAGACACTGGTCTGTTCTACAGTGGACTTCTTCTTCTTCTTCTTCTGTGTCTGACGTGTTTTCTTTCAGTGGGTTTCTTGACAGTGTGTCAGCCACCACTAACTGTTTCAATCTGTAGTACTGTAAGGGCTGTCGTCATAATAAAACCCCTCTCTATGGCCAGGGCGTTACAACTACTTGCAGATTGACACGAATGAGGAGCAGTCGCTGACACCTGACTGGGGCTTTGTCCAGGTCGTACGTGTTGATCAATGGAATGAGTGGCTTATGGTCTGTCTGTAAAACAAAAGCTGCCCTTTGCAGGTAGCAGGCAAATAGTTCACATGCCCATACACCTGCCAGGCGCTCTTTTTCGATTTTGCTCGTACCTTCTCCCAGTCTCCGTTAGTGTGCGTAAACAAAATGCAACAGGACTGAGCTCGCCAACTTCTTGTTCCTCTAGGAATGTAGCTCCGAGGCCATAGCTGCTCGCGCCCGCACTGACCACAGTTGGTTTGCCGGCGTCATAGTATGCCAATACCTGTGTTGACACTAACATAGCTTTGACCTTGTGGAAGGCCTGCTGCTGTGGCTCTCCCAACATCCACACTGTGTCTTTTTTTTCAACAGCTCAGTGATGGGGTGTAGCACTGATGACAGGCCTGGCAAGAATTTGCCCAAGTAGTTCACCAGTCCCAGCTTATGGCGATGCTCAGCGATGTTTGTTGGACTGGGCATCTCGTAGACGGCTTTCACTTTGCTGCCATCCGGCTTTATGCCATCCGCTCCGATCACATGAGCGACGTTGCCCTCGTGTCCTCTCAAGAACTTGCTCATCTCCCTCTGAAAAAAATCTCTGGCGCACTGGATATTCCAAAAGGAAGGTGCTTGAAGCAGAATCTCCCCACAGGAGTGATGAAAGTTGTCCGTTTTCTACAGCGGAGTTCAAGCGGTATCTGCAACAACAAAAAAACGCTTGACGCATCGAGTGTGGAGAAGACTCTATCCCCGGATACCTTTGGTGCTGAAGATAAACCTCTCCCATTTCACGTCTTCGTTGAGCCGTTTTAAACCTAGACATGTTCTTACTTACACTTCATTGACCATTTTTTGTTTTGCATGCCCCATTTTGTTACTGCATATTTTTTTGCCTGACAATTTTTACTTTCATCATGGCTGCGGTTACAACATGAGCAACTTCCCTGTTTTGACTGATTGTTTCTTTGCTGAAACTGTGTGTTCTGTCTGCCTGCAGTCTGCTTAGAATGTTTGTTGTAACGCTGTGGTTTGCGTCTCACCTCATCAATGTAGTTCTCATCTGCCACGCACAAGTTCGCGCGCTGCTGTTTTATCTGCTCTGACTGGGCCACCATTTTTATCGCCTTCTCCAGTGTCAAGCTCCAGCTGTAGCTTTCGTGAAACATCAATGTACATAATGCCAATCACAATCCTGTCCTTTATTTGTTCGTCCTTTGATGCTCCAAACTAGCAGCGTTCAGCTAGCTCATACACCTCACAAAAGATTCCACTGTCTCTCCCCCCTTCTTGAATCAGTTTATGGAAACCTGCTCATTCATAAATCACATTGTGGCACAAAAATGCACATTCAGTTTATCGATCACCACATCATAGTCGAACTCATCATTAAAGTAATCAAAGGACAATGCGTTGTAGACTATCTTTGCATCTTTCCCCATAAAGTAGTGACTTCACCTGCACCACAACCCGTCTCTTTATCCGGTTTCGATGCCACTCGAAAACGGGAAAAATGTTGTCTCTAGATCGGCCATGCGGACGGCTGCGAGAAATCAAAACGGATCTGGTGGGTTGAATTTTCCTCAAAATTTTCTTTGGCGTGTGAGGTCTTTAATTCTGAAACCATGTCATGATGGAGACCAGGCAGTGAATGATCAGGTTTAGTTATGTTTAATAACTGTTAAATCAGATAATTAACATGCAGTTTACAATGTCCTCAATTCTAGGTCAGTCATATCCGGTTATAACGTCGACACGCTTAACCAATCAGTTAACGGAGATATCTAGCAGACATCACTACACACATAACGTAGCCGGCGATCATCCGCTTTCTAACAAATATTTCCAAAACATAACTTTTCTGGCCCTCCCTCCCTACCTTCTCTTCATTTTCAACTCTCTTACTGAATTAAACTCAGACATTGTCCTTTTGGCCTCTGTGGATCATGATGCCAGTCTACCCTGCCACGATGAGGATGACCAGATCAGGTGATCATGATGCCAGTCTACCCTGCCACGATGAGGATGACCAGATCAGGTGATCATGATGCCAGTCTACCCTGCCACGATGAGGATGACCAGATCAGGTGATCATGATGCCAGTCTACCCTGCCACGATGAGGATGACCAGATCAGGTGATCATGATGCCAGTCTACCCTGCCACGATAAGGATGACCAGATCAGGTGATCATGATGCCAGTCTACCCTGCCACGATGAGGATGACCAGATCAGGTGATCATGATGCCAGTCTACCTGCCATGATGAGGATGACCAGATCAGGTGATCATGATGCCAGTCTACCCTGCCGCGATAAGGATGACCAGATCAGGTGATCATGATGCCAGTCTACCCTGCCACGATGAGGATGACCAGATCAGGTGATCATGATGCCAGTCTACCCTGCCACGATGAGGATGACCAGATCAGGTGATCATGATGCCAGTCTACCCTGCCACGATGAGGATGACCAGATCAGGTGATCATGATGCCAGTCTACCTGCCATGATGAGGATGACCAGATCAGGTGATCTCGGGCGGCAGGTAGCCTTGGCAGGTAGGAGCATTGGGCCAGTAACCGAAAGGTTGCTGGATCGAATCCCTGAGCTGACAAGGTCTGTCGTTCTGCACCTGAGCAAGGTAGTTAACTCACTGTTCCCCGGGCTCCGACGACGTGGATGTCAATTATAGCAGCCCCCCCCCCCCCCCACACCTCTCTGATTCAGAGGGGTTGGGTTAAATGTAGAAGACATATTTCAGTTGAATGCATTCAGTTGTACAACTGAATAGATATCCCCCTTTCCCCATGCTGCTAGTTTACCTAACATTATCATGGTGAGGATGACCAGATTCAATCAACACACATCCAGCGTTTAATTTTTTAAATATTTATTTCACCTGTATTTAACCAGGTAGGCCAGTTGAGAACAAGTGCTCATTTACAACTGCTATACTATATCTATTATCACAACTGCGACCTGGCCAAGATAAAGCAAAGCAGTGCGACAAAAACAACAACACAGAGTTACACATGGAATAAACACACGTACAGTCAATAATACAATAGAAAAAGCTATGTACAGTGTGTGCAAATGTAGTAAGAGTAGGGAGGAAAGGCAATAAATAGGCCATGGAGGCGAAAATAATTACAATTTAGCATCAACACTGGAGTGATAGATGTGCAGATGATGATGATGTGCTAGTACAGATACTGGGGTGCAAAAGAGCAAGAGGGTAAGTAATAATATGGGGAAGAGGTAGTTGGGTGTGCTATTTACAGATGGGCTGTGTACAGGTACAGTAATCGGTAAGCTGCTCTGACAGCAAATGAAGTAAGGAGGTAAGGCAAGAAATAGGCCAAAAGTGGCGAAGTAATTACAATTAAGCAATTTACACTGGAGAGATATATGTGCAGATGTGGATGTGCAAGTAGAGATACTGGTGTGCAAAAGAGCAGAAAAACAAAAACAAATATGGGGAAGAGATAGGTAGTTGGTTGGATGGACTATTTACAGATGGGCTGTGTACAGCTGCAGCGATCAGTAAGCTGCTCTGACAGCTGACGCTTAAAGTTAGTGAGGGAGAAATAAGTCTCCAACTTCAGTGATTTTTGCAATTCGTTCCAGTCATTGGCAGCAGAGAACTGGAAGGAAAGGCGGCCAAAGGAGGTGTTGGCTTTGGGGATGACCAGTGAAATATACCTGCTGGAGCGCGTGCTACGGGTGGGTGTTGCTATGGTGACCAGTGAGCTGAGATAAGGCGGAGCTTTACCTAGCAAAGACTTGTAGATGACCTTTGTATTTGTCCACATATTCTAAGTCAGAACCAACCAGAGCAGTGATGCTAGTTGGGCGGGCGGGTGCGGGCAGCGAACGGTTGAAGAGCATTTAGTTTCACTTTCATTTAAGAGCAGTTGGAGGCCATGGAAAGAGTGTTATATGGCGTTGAAGCTCGTTTTGAGGTTAGTTAACACAGTGTCCAAAGAAGGGCCAGAAGTATACAGAATGGTGTAGTCTGCGTAAAGTTGGATCAAAGAATCACCCGCATCAAGAGCAACATCATTGATATATACAGAGAAAATAGTCAGCCCGAGAATTGAACCCTGTGGTACCCCCATAGAGACTGCCAGAGGTCCGGACAACAGGCCCTCCGATTTGACACACTGAACTCTATCTGAGAAGTAGTTGGTGAACCAGTCGAGGCAGACATTTGAGAAACCAAGGCTGTTGAGTCTCCCGATAAGAATGTGGTGATTGACAGAGTCGAAAGCCTTAGCCAGGTCGATGAATACGGCTGCACAGTACTGTCGTTTATCGAAGGCGGTTATGATATCGTTTAGGACCTTGAGCGTGGCTGAGGTGCACCCGTGACCAGCTCGGGAAACCAGATTGCATAGCGGAGAAGGTACGGTGGGATACGAAATGGTTGGTGATCTGTTTGCTCACTTGGCTTTCGAAGACTTTAGAGAGGCAGGGCAGGATGGATATAGGTCTGTAGCAGTTTGGGTCAAGAGTGTCTCCCCCTTTGAAGAGGGGGATGACCGCGGCCGCTTTCCAATCTTTAGGAATCTCAGACGATACGAAAGAGAGGTTGAACAGACTGGTAATAGGGGTTGCAACAATGGCGGCGGATCATTTTAGAAAGAGAGGGTCCAGATTGTCTAGCCCGGCTGATTTGTAGGGATCCAGATTTTGCAGCTCTTTCAGAACATCAGCTGTCTGGATTTGGGTGAAGGAGAAGCAGGGGGGGGAAGGGGGGGGCTTGTTGCTGTGGGGGTGCAGGGCTGTTGGCCGGGATTGGAGTAGCCATGTGGAAAGCATGGCCAGCCGTAGAGAAATGCTTATTGAAATTCTCGATTATCGTGGATTTATCGGTGGTGACAGAGTTTCATAGTCTCAGTGCAGTGGGCAGCTGGGTGGAGGTATTCTTATTCTCCATGGACTTTACAATGTCCCAGAACTTTTTGGAGTTTAGTGCTGCATGATGCAAATTTCTGTTTGAAAAAGATAGCCTTTTCCTTTCCTAACTGACTGTGTGTATTGGTTCCTGACTTCCCTGAAATGTTGCATATCGCGGGGACTATTCGATGCTAGTACAGTACGCCACAGGATGTTTTTGTGCTGGTCAAGGGCAGTCAAGTCTGGATTGAACCACGGCCTATATCTGTTCTTAGTTCAAAAAAATTTTAAAGAGGCATGCTTATTTAAGATGGTGAGGAAGGCACTTTTAAAGAACAACCAGGCATCCTCTACTGACGGGATGAGGTCAATATCTTTATCTTCCAGGATACCCGGGCCAGGTCGATTAGAAAGGCCTGTCACAGAAGTGTTTTAGGGAGCGTTTGACAGTGATGATGGGTGGTCGTCGACCGCGGACCCATAGCGGATGCAGGCAATGAGGCAGTGATCGCTGAGATCCTGGTTGAAAACAGCAGAGGTGTATTTAGAGGGCAAGTTGGTCAGGATGATATCTGGTCCCTTGTGGCTCAGTAGGTAGAGCATGGTGTTTGCAACACCAGGGTTGTGGGTTCGATTCCCACGGGGGACCAGTACGGAAATTTTTTCATGAAATGTATGCATTCACTACTGTAAGTCGCTCTGGATAAGAGCGTCTGCTAAATGACTAAAATGTAAATATCTATGAGGGTGCCCATGTTTACGGATTTGGGGTTGTACCTGGTAGGTTCCTTGATACTTTGTGTGAGATTGAGGGCATCTAGCTTAGATGAAATAGATTTTTCTGATAGTGGGCTCTCCAACCCTGTTCCAAAACAATTGTTATTTACAGACTGCCTCAGACCACTTGTAGAACAGCAAGTTAGATGCGTTTTTTTCCCTACCGCATCACTTTATACACAGAAGACCTCCACTAAACATCGAATCAAGACGTGTATTTGTCTGTTTTTGACTACAAATACAAATTTGCCAACGTCTTTGTTTCAAACAAGCAAATTATACAAATATGCTTCAAATGGAAATTAGAGATGACTGAAATAAAAAGATAAAAAGCTATATGCTATAATATAATTCAATAATATTACATTTACATTTACGTCATTTAGCAGACGCTCTTATCCAGAGCGACTTACAAATCTATTTCATGTTCTTTCAATTAAGTTCTATTTTTGCTAATTGTAAGCTACGGTCTGTAATTTTGGCCTGATTGTATTTAATGTGTAACAAAGTGTGGACAATGATGTGCCAAATCTTGAGTTAGTGCATTGTAATAGGGTAAGCGTTAGAACAAGCTGCCTCAATACTATCAGTCATAGTGGATCATATCTTTCTAGGAGCTGATCTGTCGCCAGTATTGTGGAAGAATTCTAAATGTCTTGGTAAGATTTGAATTGAGAAAGCTGATGCAAGAGCAGCACAGCCGTTCTCTCTACGTGGTGTTTTTGGGAAAAGCACGTTACATCTCAGGCCGTTGTAGGAAAGATGCATCGTTAAAACCCACATAAACCAAAGTTTCATTGCTATCGGGAAACTGGGCCCTGGTTGATAATATGAATCGGGTTATTTACAACTGGAGGGTTCTCCAGAGGATCTGAAAAATACATCTAGTCCAAGGCGACCCGTCTCTCTTGTAGACTCTCTCTCTCTCTCTATTATAGCAGCCATCTCTGGTGATTGTAAATTGCCCCACTGCACTACGGGACATGAGACGAATGAAAATAAAGACAACTTGCACAAAGTCATTTAATGTCTGATTCATCCATCATTACGTCATCGTCATTTAAAATACAGTGAATCAACTTTGTTTCTTATTATGTTCTTTGTATCTCACCTCATTTGCTCACATTGCTCACACTGATCTGGAGGGTGGTAGGACAACAGGGTGAACCAGGGACTTGATCCGGAGGGTGGTAGGACAACAGGGTGAACCAGGGACTGATCCGGAGGGTGGTAGGACAACAGGGTGAACCAGGGACTGATCTGGAGGGTGATAGGACAACAGGGTGAACCAGGGACTGATCCGGAGGGTGGTAGGACAACAGGGTGAACCAGGGACTGATCCGGAGGGTGGTAGGACAACAGGGTGAACCAGGGACTGATCCGGAGGGTGATAGGACAACAGGGTGAACCAGGGACTGATCTGGAGGGTGGTAGGACAACAGGGTGAACCAGGGACTGATCCGGAGGGTGGTAGGACAACAGGGTGGACCAGGGACTGATCCGGAGGGTGGTAGGACAACAGGGTGAACCAGGGACTGATCTGGAGGGTGGTAGGACAACAGGGTGAACCAGGGACTGATCTGGAGGGTGGTAGGACAACAGGGTGAACCAGGGACTGATCTGGAGGGTGATAGGACAACAGGGTGAACCAGGGACTGATCTGGAGGGTGGTAGGACAACAGGGTGAACCAGGGACTGATCTGGAGGGTGGTAGGACAACAGGGTGAACCAGGGACTGATCTGGAGGGTGGTAGGACAACAGGGTGAACCAGGGACTGATCCGGAGGGTGGTAGGACAACAGGGTGAACCAGGGACTGATCCGGAGGGTGGTAGGACAACAGGGTGAACCAGGGACTGATCCGGAGGGTGGTAGGACAACAGGGTGAACCAGGGACTGATCTGGAGGGTAGTAGGACAACAGGGTGAACCAGGGACTGATCTGGAGGGTGATAGGACAACAGGGACGATACAGACGGTGGTATGACTATTACCATTACAAACAGGTGAGAATGAAACATCTGGCTAGCTGTTACCATTACAAATGGGTGAGAATGAAACGTCCGGCTAGCTGTTACCATTACAAACAGGTGAGAATGAAACATCTGGCTAGCTGTTACCATTACAAACAGGTGAGAATGAAACATCTGGCTAGCTGTTACCATTACAAACAGGTGAGAATGAAACATCTGGCTAGCTGTTACCATTACAAACGGGTGAGAATGAAACATCTGGCTAGCTGTTACAGGTCAGAGCCAGTAATTAGTTCACATAGATGTTTACATTCACAATTCCTGGTAACATTTTACATTTTTAGTCATTTTAGCAGACGCTCTTATCCAGAGCGACTTACAGTAGTGAATGCATACATTTCATACATTTCATTTCATGCATTTTTTTTTGTCTTTTTTGTACTGGTCCCCCCGTGGGAATCAAACCCACAACCCTGGCGTTGCACACACCATGCTCTACCAACTGAGCCACAGGAAAGCTGTAAGATTGCATTGTCAGAATAAACAGCTTCCAACAGGTCAACTTTTCTCTAAGATCCACTGAAACACTATTTCCAGTGCACTATAAAAATTACCAACCTGTTTTCTTTGTCATACACGCTCACATACGGAGCTCAAAGCCTCCGCTCCCAGGCACACGCCAAGTCGCTAGTTGATTTAAGTTGCTTTTGTCTCATGACGGGGCACTAAATGTGTTCTTCTTGAGTCTTATTCTCTCTCTCAGTCCCCGTTGTTCACACTAATGATCGCCATGGTTACGTAATCACGACCTGTGGTGGAGAGATAATAAGAAGAACCAGAGAACATTGGAGTGAGAGAGAGACAGAGAGAGAGACAGAGAGAGAGAGCGAGAGAGAAAGACAAAGAGAGAGCGAGAGGGAGAGAGGGAGACAGAGAGAGAGAGAGAGAGAAAGAGACAGGGGGAGACAGAGAGAAAGACAAAGAGAGAGAGACAGGGGAAACAGAGAGAGAGAAAGACAAAGAGAGAGCTAGAGAGAGAGAGAGACAGGGGGAAACAGAGAGAGAGAAAGACAAAGAGAGAGAGAGAGATGGGGAGACAAGAAAGACAGAGTGAGAGAGAGAGACAGGGGAGACAGAAAGAGAAAGAAAGAAAGACAAAGAGAGAGAGAGTGTGAGAGAGAAAGAGAGAGACAGGGGGAAACAAAGAGCTAGAGAGGTAGGGAGAGAGAGAGAGAGGTAGGGAGAGAGAGATGGAGTAGGGGGAGAGAAGGGGAAGAGAGAGGTAGGGAGAGAGATGTAGGGTGAGATATGGTGGTAGGGAGATGGTGGTAGGGAGAGAGAGGTAGGGTGAGAGATGGAGGAAGGGACAGAGAGGTAGGGAGAGAGATGGAGGAAGGGAGAGAGGTGGAGGTAGGGAGAGAGAGGTAGGGAGAGGGGTGGAGGAAGGGAGAGAGATGGAGGTAGGGAGAGAGAGGTAGGGAGAGAGATGAGGTAGGGAGAGAGAGAGGGGTAGGGTGAGAGATGGAGGTAGGGAGAGAGAGGTAGGGTGAGAGATGGAGGAAGGGAGAGAGAGGTAGGGAGAGAGGTGGAGGAAGGGAGAGAGATGGAGGTAGGGAGAGAGAGGTAGGGAGAGAGATGAGGTAGGGAGAGAGAGAGGGGTAGGGTGAGAGATGGAGGTAGGGAGAGAGAGGTAGAGTGAGAGATGGAGGTAGGGAGAGGTAGAGTGAGAGATGGAGGTAGGGAGAGAGAGAGAGAGAGAGAGAGAGAGGGGTAGGGTGAGAGATGGAGGTTGGGAGAGAGAGGTAGTGTGAGAGATGGAGGTAGGGAGAGAGAGAGAGGTAGAGTGAAAGATGGAGGTAGGGAGAGAGAAGTAGAGTGAGAGATAGAGGTAGGGAGAGAGAGGTATGGAGAGAGAGGTAGAGTGAGAGATGGAGAGAACGAGAGAGCGAGAGAAAAAAAAGAGAGAGCAGCCAACCCTTCAGGTCTAAATACATGGAAAGCATGACAAAATGAAGGGGGAAGAAATAAATTCACTTCCTGTGGTTAGAGTGCCCCCATGTGGCCAAGTAGGGAATCAACAATTTCTCTCATTAAAGGTCATAAACCAATCAGCACCTCACTCAAGACAGATGATCCAGGGAATACGAGGCAAAGGGTCCATAACAATAAGCACCATAAAGCACACTGCTTTTGATAAAGCCCCATTGGATTATAGTTCTGTAGCGTGTACTATGTAGGGAATAAGGGTCCATTTAGCACAGACTAATTGAATAAGACATCAGGATTTGATTAATTGATTGTATAGATGAACGTTTGATTGTGTGACTGTTTTGTAACCACTCTCCTGACCCAGTGGAGATCCATGGAAGGGTCTGTACACGCCACCTCGCCCGCCCTGCAACAACCACCCCGTCCCTGGCCACAACTGCATCTCTTACCCCCCTATAGATCAATACCACTGGAGAAGAGGTACATTATCTCTCTACATATAGATCAGAGATACTATATCTATTACCATATAGACCAGAGATACTATATCTATTACCATATAGACCAGAGATACTATATCTATTACCATATAGATCAGAGATACTATATCTATTACCATATTGATCAGAGATACTATACCACTCTACGTATAGATCAGAGATACTATACCTCTCACCATATAGATTAGAGATACTATACCTATTACCACATAGACCAGAGATACTATATCTATTACCACATAGACCAGAGATACTATATCTATTACCATATAGATCAGAGATACTATATCTATTACCATATAGACCAGAGATACTATACATCTCACCATATAGACCAGAGATACTATATCTATTACCATATAGATCAGAGATACTATATCTATTACCATATAGATCAGAGATACTATACCTCTCACCCTTATAGACCAGAGATACTACATCTATTACCCCATAGATCAGAGATACTATACCTCTCACCATATAGATCAGAGATAATATATCTATTACCATATAGATCAGAGATACTATATCTATTACCATATAGATCAGAGATACTATACTCCTCACCATATAGATCAGAGATACTATATCTCTCACCATATAGATCAGAGATACTATATCTATTACCATATAGACCAGAGATACTATATCTATTACCACATAGATCAGAGATACTATACCTCTCTACGTATAGACCAGAGATACTATATCTCTTACCATATAGATCAGAGATACTATATCTATTACCACATAGATCAGAGATACTATATCTATTACCATATTGATCAGAGATACTATACCTCCTACCATATAGATCAGAGATACTATATCTATTACCCTTATAGATCAGAGATACTATATCTATTACCATATTGATCAGAGATACTATATCTCTCACCATATAGATCAGAGATACTATATCTATTACCACATAGATCAGAGATACTATATCTATTACCACATAGATCAGAGATACTACACAGTAAGACAATGGCGTATAAGAACTAGAGAACTCTCTCTTCCTCCCTCATTTACCTGCCCTGCCCCACCCACCCTTCCTCCCTCCCTCCATCTCTACAGTATCTCCCTCCCTCCCTCCATCTCTACAGTATCTCCCTCCCTCCCTCCATCTCTACAGTATCTCCCTCTCTCCATCTCTACAGTATCTCCCTCCCTCCCTCCATCTCTACAGTATCTCCCTCCCTTCCTCCATCTCTACAGTATCTCCCTCCCTCCCTCCATCTATACAGTATCTCCCTCCCTCCCTCCATCTCTACAGTATCTCCCTCCCTCCCTCCATCCCTACAGTATCTCCCTCCCTCCATCTCTACAGTATCTCCCTCCATCTCTACAGTATCTCCCTCCCTCCCTCCATCCCTACAGTATCTCCCTCCCTCCATCTCTACAGTATCTCCCTCCCTCCCTCCATCTCTACAGTATCTCCCTCCCTCCCTCCATCTCTACAGTATCTCCCTCCCTCCCTCCATCTCTACAGTATCTCCCTCCCTCCCTCCATCTCTACAGTATCTCCCTCCATCCCTACAGTATCTCCCTCACTCCATCTCTACAGTATCTCCCTCCCTCCATCCCTACAGTATCTCCCTCCCTCCCTCTCTACAGTATCTCCCTCCCTCCATCCCTACAGTATCTCCCTCCCTCCATCTCTACAGTATCTCCCTCCCTCCCTCCCTCCCTCCATCCCTACAGTATCTCCCTCCCTCCATCTCTACAGTATCTCCCTCCATCTCTACAGTATCTCCCTCCATCTCTACAGTATCTCCCTCCATCTCTACAGTATCTCCCTCCATCTCTACAGTATCTCCCTCCATCTCTACAGTATCTCCCTCCATCTCTACAGTATCTCCCTCCATCTCTACAGTATCTCCCTCCCTCCATCAGCAGTGAAGATTAATCCTGGTTGAGGTTCACGTTTCTAGCGAAGCAGAACGTGCCTGTTCTAGCCCTCGTTATGTTCCATGTTCTGAGCAGCTCATTATACACGTCCCATCAGTCCAACAGGTACCGTTGCTAATAACCACCATGCTGAAGCAGACTTAGTCATCCAACAGGCTTTTTCATAAAGCCTACTTCATGGATACCCGGGCACACAACAAACAGACATTCATAAACACACACTGTTCTGCCATCCATCACTCACCAAGTCCATGGAGGCTACAATAAACCCGCTTAGCTCTGGGCACTGCGCGTGTTAGTGTGTGTGTGTGTGTGTGTGTGTGTGTGTGTGTGTGTGTGTGTGTGTGTGTGTGCTTGTACGTGTGTGTGTGTGTGTGTGCTTGACGTGCGTGTGCGTGTGCGTACGTGTGCATGCGTGTGCGTGTGCGTGCGTGTGTGTGTGTTGTGTGTGTGTGCTTGACGTGTGTGTGTTTGACGTGTGTGTGTTTGACTTGTGTGTGTGTGTGTGTGTGTGTGTGTGTGTGTGTGTGTGTGTGTGTGTGTGTGCTTGACGTGCGTGTGCGTGTGCATACGTGTGCATGCGTGTGCGTGTGCGTGCGTGCGTGCGGCTGCGCGTGTGTGTGTGCTTGACGGTGTGTGTGTTTGTACGTGTGTGTGTGTGTGTGTGTGTGTGCTTGTACGTGTGTGTGTGTGTGTGTGTGTGTGTGTGTGCTTGACGTGCGTGTGCATACGTGTGCATGCGTGTGCGTGCGCATGCGTGCGTGCGTGCGTGCGTGTGTGCTTGACGGTGTGTGTGTTTGACGTGTGTGTGTGTGTGTGTGTGTGTGTGTGTATATACAGTAACTACTGACGCTATCTCTCACTAAATGTTTTATTGTCCTGGACGTCCCTCCTACACACTTACTAATAGTGTGCTAAATTACAGCTGGCAGTGGGAACCATATATATTGTCTTCCCTCTGTAGTGCACTACATTTGATCGTAGCCCTATGGAACCCTGCATAGGGAATAGGGAATAGGGTACCATTTAGGACAGATCGCCAGTCTGGCTCCAGAAGCCTGGAGTCTCTAAACACAATAACAACTGTAAAGTAATTTGTTTATGATGGTGATTGAATATGACATACCATATAAAGTATTTGTGGGCGAGTTATCATTGTAATGGAATCGTTCAGCGATGAGACCAAATAATAAGATAGACTACGCTGCTCAAATCAGCTTTGTGTCCCTGAAACGAACGGCTGACTGTAAGATGTCTTGGATTAAAGCATCTGCTGAGATAACATGTTATTGACACATAATGACTCACTATATAATGTGAAGATACCATGTTATTGCCGTGTCACACTACAGCCACATAGGGGGGGGGGGAGGGATGTAGAGAAGAGAATAGGGTAGTAGAGGAGAGGAGAGGAGAGAGTAGGAGAGGAGAGGAGAGGAGAGGAGAGGAGAGGAGAGGAGAGGAGAGGAGAGGAGAGGAGAGGAGAGGAGAGGAGAGGAGAGGAGAGGAGAGGAGAGGAGAGGAGAGGAGAGGAGAGGAGAGGAGAGGAGAGGAGAGAGATGGAGACGAGAGGAGAGAGGTCCTGTGTAGCTCAGTTGGTAGAGCATGGCTCTTGCAACGCCAGGGTTGTGGGCTCGATTCCCATGGGGGACCAGTACAAAGATACATTCACTCATTACTTACTGTTAGTCGCTCTGGATAAGAGTGTCTGCTAAATGAATACAATGTGGAGGAGAGTAGAGGAGAGCAGGAGAGAGTAGAGGAGGAGAGGAGAGGAGGGGAGGAGAGAGGAGAGAGGACCTCTGTAGTACCCTGAGAGAAGGATCTGTTTTGACCTCTGTAGTACCCTGAGAGAAGGGTCTGTTTTGACCTCTGTAGTACCCTTAGAGAAGGGGTCTGTTTTGACCTCTGTAGTACCCAGGCTCCCGAGTGTCTCCCATGTGTCGCAGCGGTCAAAGGCACTGCATCTTAGTGCTAGAGGTGTCACTACAGACCCTGGTTCGATTCCAGGCTGTATCACAACCGGCTGTGATTTGGAGGCCCATAGGGTGGCGCACAATTGGTCCAGCGTTGTCCGGCTTAGGGTTTGGCATTTTAAATAAGAATTTGTTCTTGAATAGGACCTCTGTAGTACCCTTAGAGAAGGGGTCTGTTTTGACCTCTGTAGTACCCTTAGAGAAGGGGTCTGTTTTGACCTCTGTACTACCCTTAGAGAAGGGGTCTGTTTTGACCTCTGTAGTACCCTGAGAGAAGGGGTCTGTTTTGACCTCTGTACTACCCTTAGAGAAGGGGTCTGTTTTGACCTCTGTACTACCCTTAGAGAAGGGGTCTGTTTTGACCTCTGTAGTACCCTTAGAGAAGGGGTCTGTTTTGACCTCTGTAGTACCCTTAGAGAAGGGGTCTGTTTTGACCTCTGTAGTACCCTGAGCAGATCTCCTGGTGCTCTATGTAACACACTGGAAACAGTGATGAAGTACACGCAAACGTATTTGGAGTAGATGCTGCCAAAGACCGCTTTTTTCTTTTTAAAAATAATGATTTTTATTATATACAGTTGGGAAAGTAAATATGCTTGTAAAAACATGCATTTTTATGAGGATTATTATCTCTATTAAAAAAAGGTTTTACAATCATCTCTGAGTGGCAGAGCAGGAAACAGACAGAAAGAGTTTCCGTTAAAGTTCTCTAGACAGTTCAGCTTCAATAGACCATTATGCATCCATAACGTACACTGCCTTCAGAAAGTATTCACACCCCTTCTACTTTCCATATTTTGTTGTTGTTACAGCCTGAATTAAAAAAAAAAATATTAAATTGAGATTTTGTGTCACACTGTGTCATAATGTCAAAGTGGAATTATGTTTTTCGAAATTTTTACAAATTAAATATACATGAAAAGTCAATATTGTAAGTATTCAAACCCTTTGTTATGGCAAGCCTAAATAAGTTCAGGAGCAAGAATGTGCTTAACAAGTTGCATGAACTCGCTGTGCAATAATAGTGTTTAACATGATTGTTGAATGACTACCTCATCTCTGTACACCACACATACAATTATCTGTAAGGTCCCTCAGTCGAGCTGTGAATTTCAAACACACATTCAACCACAAAGACCAGGGAGGTTTTCCAATGCCTCGCAAAGAAGGGCTCCTATTGGTAGATGGGTACAAAATGAAGTAGACATTTGAATATGCCTTTGAGCATGGTGAAGTTATTAATGACAGTGTGGATGGTGTATCAATACACCCAGTCACTACAAAGATACAGGCGTCCTTCCTAACTCAGTTGCCAGAGAGGAAGGAAACGGCTCAGGGATTTAACCATGAGGTCAATGGTGACTTTAAAACAGTTACAGAGTTTAATGGCTGTGATAGAAAACTGAGGATGGATCAACAACATTGTAATTACTCCACTCTAACCTGTAAATTAGATTAGTATTGAAAATAATAAAAAATATTCCAAAATATGTTTGCAACAAGGCACTAAAGTAATATTGCAAAAAATGTGGCAAAGAAATTAACTTTTTGCCCTGACTACAAAGAGTGTGTGGGGAAAATCCAATTCAACACATTACTGAGTACCACTCTCCATATTTTCAAGCATAGTGGTGGCTGCATCATGTTATGGGTATGTTTGTAATATTTAAGGACTGGGGAGTTTTTCAGGATAAATGGAATGGAGCAAAGCACAGGAACAAACCTGTTTCAGTCTGCTTTCCAACAGACACTGGGAGACAAGTTTACCTTTCAGCAGGACAATAACCTAAACCACAAGGCCAAATCTACACTGGAGTTGCTAACCAAGATGAATGTGAATGTTCCTGAGTGGCCAAGTTACAGTTTGGACTTAAATCTACTTGAAAATCTACGGCAAGACGTGAAAATGGTTATCTAGCAATGATCAACAGCCAATTTGCCAGAGCTTGAAGAAGTTTGAAAAGAATACTGGGTGTGGAAAGCTCTTAAAGACTTTCCCAGAAAGACTCACAGCTGTAATCGATGCCAAAGGTGCTTCTACAAAGTATTGACTTAGGGGTTTGAATACTTATGTAAATTTGATATTTCTTTATTTAATTTTCCAAAAATTTGCTACAATTTCTAAAAACATATTTTCACTTTGTCATTATGGGGCATTGTGTCATTATGGGGCATTGTGTGTACATAGATGGGTGGGAGAGTATGGAGGGAGAGCATGGAGGGAGAGCATGGAGGGAGAGCACGGAGGGAGAGCACGGAGGGAGAGCACGGAGGGAGAGCACGGTGGGAGAGTACGGAGGGAGAGCACGGATGGAGAGTACGGAGGGAGAGCACGGAGGGAGAGCACGGAGGGAGAGCACGGAGGGAGAGCACGGTGGGAGAGTACGGAGGGAGAGCACGGAGGGAGAGCACGGAGGGAGAGCACGGTGGGAGAGCACGGAGGGAGAGCACGGAGGGAGAGCACGGAGGGAGAGCACGGTGGGAGAGCACGGTGGGAGAGCACGGAGGGAGAGCACGGAGGGAGAGCACGGAGGGAGAGCACGGAGGGAGAGCACGGAGGGAGTGTCATTATGGTGTGTGCATAGATGGGTGTGAAAAAATATGTTTAATCCATTTAGTATTCAAGCTGTAACAAAGTCTGGAATAAGTCAAGGGAATACTCTCTGAAGTCACAGTGCGTACAATTACATTAGAAAACACATGTTTATGTTGTAAGCCTATGTGCCATTTTAGTGGGAAAAATATCTATAACAGATTTATAAAAACATCTTTTTATTTTAAAAAAAAAATTTAATACCCCTTTTTCTCTCCAATTTCGTGGTGTCCAATTGGTAGTTACAGTCTTGTCTCATCGCTGCAACTCCCGTACGGACTCAGGAGAGGCGAAGGTCGAGAGCCATGCGTCCTCTGAAACACAACCCAACCAAGCCGCACTGCTTCTTGACACAATGCCCTCTTAACCTGGAAGCCAGCCGCATCAATGTGTCGGAGGAAACACTGCACACCTGGTGACTGTATCAGCGTGCACTGCGCCTGGCCCGCCACAGGAGTCGCTAGAGCGCGATGGGACAAGGACATCCCAAACCCTCCCTAAACCGGACGACGCTGGGCCAATTGCGCGCCGCCCCATGGGTCTCCCGGTCGCGGCCGGCTGCCACAGAGCCTGGACTCGAACCCAGAATTTCTAGTGACACTGCCTTAGACCACTGCGCCACTCGGGAGACCAACAGAATACATTTTTGGAGAAAAAAAAAATCATTTTGAAAATGTCCATCAATCAAACATTTCTAAAATCTCCACTCAAATGTCTGTCAAACTTCATTATTCGCTCATCAGTCAGTAATTTAGTCAGTCAGGGTGATGTCATCAGTCGCTTCCCGCTGAAATCATCAGCTGTCGCAGCTGTTATCCCTCAGAAGCCTGCGGGTCGAACCATCATGGTCGTCACGGTAGCCATGAGGCTGGCGCCCTTCCAGTAGTACCACTTGATGCCGTTGTAACGGACCACGTTGGAGACGCCAGCGTAGTAGATACCATTCAGGTTGGAGGGACCACACGCCTCGAACCACCAACCTAGTGGAGAGGGGAGAGGTCAGGGATTAGAGGTCAGGGGTCAGGAAGAGAGAGGTCACTGGGGCCAACACGCCTCGAACCACCAACCTAGTGGAGAGGGGAGAGGTCAGGGATTAGAGGTCAGGGGTCAGGAAGAGAGAGGTCACTGGGGCCAACACGCCTCGAACCACCAACCTAGTGGAGAGGGGAGAGGTCAGGGGTTAGAGATCAGGGGTCAGGAAGAGAGAGGGCAGAGGGACGACACGCCTCAAACCACCAACCTAGTGGAGAGGGGAGAGGTCAGGGGTTAGAGGTCAGGGGTCAGGAAGAGAGAGGGCAGAGGGACCACACGCCTCAAACCACCGACCTAGCGACCTAGTGTGGTCAATGGTCAAAGGTCATAAAAAGTGATTTCATGTAGGTTCATGTACAACTTTACATGTGGATGAAACAGGAAGTGAGAGGAAAGATAGATATAAAGTAGGGAAAGAGAAAAAGATGAAACAGGAAGTGAGAGGAAAGATAGATAGAAAGTAGGGAAAGAGAGAAAGATGAAACAGGAAGTGAGAGGAAAGATAGATAGAAAGTAGGGAAAGAGAGCAAGATGAAACAGGAAGTGAGAGGAAAGATAGATAGAAAGTAGGGAAAGATGAAACAGGAAGTGAGAGGAAAGATAGATAGAAAGTAGGGAAAGAGAGAAAGATGAAGCAGGAAGTGAGAGGAAGGATGAAACAGGAAGTGAGAGGAAAGATGAAACAGGAAGTGAGAGGAAAGATGAAACAGGAAGTGAGAGGAAAAGATAAATACCTCCAGAAGACATCTGGGCACACTTGCAGGAGCAGCGGTCGTTGTCTCGGTCCTTGGTGCTGAACTGGGTGCCAGGCTGGGTCAGGCTACTGGTGCGGCCAGCAGTACCACTGAACCCCTGGGCATGGAGACTGGGAGAGGGAACGGACCAGAACTGTCAACACATAGGGCCCGTTTTCCAGACCCAGATTAAGTCGGTTCAAATCAAATCAAAATGTATTGGTCGCGTGCACATATTTGCAGATGTTTTTGTAGGTGCAGCTAAATGCTTGTGTTTCTAGCTCCAACAGCGTCGTAATACCAAGAAGGATGAACCAGGACTAGAATACAGTATATACATATAAAGTGGGTAAAACAGTATGTAAACCATTTTAAAGTGACCAGTGTTTCATGACTCTATGTGCATAGGGACAGCAGTCTTTAAGGTGCAGGGTAGAGTACTGGGTGGTGGCCGGCTAGAACAGTGGGTAAGGTTTAGCAGTCTGATGGGCTGGAGATGGGAAAAGAAAGAGGCCCGGCTAGTGGAGACTGGAATGTGTTCCCGGGATTCATCCCGACGGCATTGAGGAGTTTACCACCTCAGTCATCAGCCTCAATAATAAGTGCATCGACGACGTCGTCCCCACAGTGATCGTACGTACATATCCAAACCAGAAGCCATGGATTATAGGCAGCATCCGCACTGATCTAAAGGCTAGAGCTGCTGCTTTCAAGGAGCAGGACACTAATCTGAACAATTATAATAAATTCTGCTACACCCTCTGACAAACCATCAAACAGGCAAAGCATCAATACAGGACTAAAATCAAATTTGAATCCTACTGCACTTGCTCTGACACTCGACGGATGTGGCAGGGCTTGCAAACTATCAGGTATTACAAAGAGAAACTCAGCCACGAGCTGCACAGTGACGCGAGCCTACCAGATGAGCTAAATGCCTTCTATGCTCGCTTCGAGGCAAGCAACACTGAACCATGCATGACAGCACCAGCCATTCCGGACGACTGTGTGAGTAAGCCCTTTAAACAGGTCAACATTTCCAAGAACGCAGGGCCAGTTGGATTAGCAGGACACGTACTCAGAACATGCGCTGACCAGCTGGCAATTGTCTTAACTGACATTTCCAACCTCTCCCTGACCCAGTCTGTAATACCAACATGTTTCAAGCAGACCACCATAGTCCCTGTGTCCAAGAATGTCAAGGCAACCTTCCTAAATGACTATTGCTCTGTAGCACTCACATATGTAGCATGAAATGCTTTGAAAGGCTGGTCATGGCTCAGATCAGCATCATCACCCCAGACACCATGTATCCACTCCAATTTGCATACCGCCCAAACAGATCCACAGATGACGCAATCTCTATACACTCCACACTGCCCTTTCCCACCTGGACAACAGGAACACCTATGTGAGAATGCTGTTCATTGACTGCAGCTCAGTGTTCAACACCATAGTGCCCACAACGCTCATCACTAAGCTGAGGATCCTGGGACTAAACATCTCCCTCTGAGGACTCCTCATTCTCCCCTCCCTCCTCCCCTCCTCTTCTCTCTCCTCTTCCTCCTCCCTCTCCTCTTCCTCCTCCCTCTCCTCTTCCTCCTCCCTCTCCTCTTCCTCCTCCCTCTCCTCTTCCTCCTCCCTCTCCTCTACCTCCCTCTCCTCTAACTCCTCCTCCCCCCCTCCTCCCCCCCTCCTCCTCCCTCTCATCTTCCTCCTCCTCTCCTCCTTCGTCTTCTTCCTCATCCCCCTCTCCTCCTCCTCCTCCTACCCTCCTCATTCTCCTCCTCCTCTTCTGTTCCTCTCCTCCTGTCATTCTGTCTTGTTAGTACTAGACTCTAGGTTGATTGTCTGTGGTGGGGCTCAATGAGGGACCTCTGTTACGTCCCAAATAGTACCCAATTCCCTTTATAGTGTTCCATACAGAGGTGAGGACCACACTACACAGGGCTGGAGGGTGGGTGGATGTTGCTGGAGAAAGGGGGATGTTGGCAGATTTAAGGCTGGGGAAAAGGAGCTCTGGCTAGGGTGGAGGCTAGGAGAGGAGGCTGGGGAGTGGGCTATGGAAGAATGGGAGGGCAAACTGGCTTGGCTAGCTAAAGGAGTGATTGAGAGAAGAGGTTCAACTGTTCTGGCTATGGGGAGTGACTGAGAGAAGGGGTTAAGTGTTACATTGGCTATAGGGAGCTATAGCTATAGATCTGGCTGTAGGGAAGTCCTAGAGAGAAATGACTGCCTTGGCTATATAGAAGTCATACATAGAGAAGGAGCTACCTTGGCTGGGAAGGAATAGGCTAAGGGGTCTGAGACTGCCTTAGCTACAGGGACAGATGGGAGAGGGGGCTGGCTATGGGTCTGAATGCCTTAGTTACAGGGACAGATGGGAGAGGAGCCTGGCTATGGGTCTGACTGCCTTAGTTACAGGGACAGATGGGAGAGGAGCCTGGCTAAGGGGTCTGAGACTGCCTTAGCTACAGGGACAGATGGGAGAGGAGCCTGGCTATGGGTCTGACTGCCTTAGCTACAGGGACAGATGGGAGAGGGGGCTGGCTATGGGTCTGAATGCCTTAGTTACAGGGACAGATGGAAGAGGGGGCTGGCTAGGGATATGAGACTGCCTTAGCTACAGGGACAGATGGGAGAGGAGCCTGGCTATGGGTCTGACTGCCTTAGTTACAGGGACAGATGGGAGAGGAGCCTGGCTATGGGTCTGACTGCCTTAGTTACAGGGACAGATGGGAGAGGAGCCTGGCTATGGGTCTGACTGCCTTAGCTACAGGGACAGATGGGAGAGGGGGCTGGCTATGGGTCTGAATGCCTTAGTTACAGGGACAGATGGAAGAGGGGGCTGGCTAGGGATATGAGACTGCCTTAGCTACAGGGACAGATGGGAGAGGGGGCTGGCTATGGATATGAGACTGCCTTAGCTACAGGGACAGATGGGAGAGGGGGCTGGCTATGGGTCTGACTGCCTTAGTTACAGGGACAGATGGGAGAGGAGCCTGGCTATGGGTCTGAATGCCTTAGCTACAGGGACAGATGGGAGAGGAGCCTGGCTATGGGTCTGACTGCCTTAGCTACAGGGACAGATGTGAGAGGGGGCTGGCTATGGGTCTGAGACTGCCTTAGCTACAGGGACAGATGGGAGAGGGGGGCTGGAGAAGATGCTGCTTTGGCCTGGGAACACTGGGGGAAGGGTTGGGTGCCTTCCTTGGTTGGATGGTTGGAAGAAGCTGGGTTGGGTTGGGTGACCGGACTGGTCCAGAGCAGGGGTTACATATGGAAAAAGGGTTGCCTTCTAAGGAGAAGGATAGAGAATAGGTTTTATTGGCCAGAGAAAGCTAGAGAAGAGGTTTTATTAGCCAGAGAAAGCTTGAGAAGAGGTTTTATTGGCCAGAGAAAGCTAGAGAATAGGTTTTATTGGCCAGAGAAAGCTTGAGAAGAATTTGAATTAGCCAGAGAAAGCTTGAGAAGAGGTTTTATTGTCCAGAGAAAGCTAGAGAATAGGTTTTATTGGCCAGAGAAAGCTTGAGAACAGGTTGAATTAGCCAGAGAAAGCTTGAGAAGGGGATGCCTTGGCCGAGTAGGGGCTTCATTGGCTGGGTAAAAGCCTAGCACCACAGGCCTCTGGCTGGGGAGGTCCCTAAATAAACTCAACCCTGGAGGGGAAAACCAGCGGAGAGCCAGTATTCTCAGCATGATAATGAACCTAACACATACTCAACGAGGTGAAGTGGAGCGCTGCTCAGCAATAGTTGGCAACAGGTCTGAAAGCTCACCAACTCTAGCACCATTCAGGGGGCTTGCCACACAGAGTAGGATGAATATAGCGCCAAGACACTGAATGATTTTAGGTTATTTAAGGATAATTCTGGATTTAAATGTATAGGTAGTTTAGTAGGATTTTAGGTCATTTAAGGATGATCCTGGATCTAAATGCTTTAGTAGTGGAGAGAGAGACCACCACAGGGCTTTAGTAGTGGAGAGAGAGACCACCACAGGGCTTTAGTAGTGGAGAGAGAGAGACCACCACAGGGCTTTAGTAGGAGAGAGAGACCACCACAGGGCTTTAGTAGGAGAGAGCGAGAGAGACCACCATAGGGCTTTAGTAGTGGAGAGAGACCACAATAGGGCTTTAGTAGTGGAGAGAGAGACCACCACAGGGCTTTAGTAGTGGAGAGAGAGAGACCACCACAGGGCTTTAGTAGGAGAGAGAGACCACCATAGGGCTTTAGTAGTGGAGAGAGACCACCATAGGGCTTTAGTAGTGGAGAGAGACCACCATAAGGCTTTAGTAGTGGAGAGAGACCACCATAGGGCTTTAGTAGTGGAGAGAGACCACCATAGGGCTTTAGTAGTGGAGAGAGACCACCATAGGGCTTTAGTAGTGGAGAGAGAGAGAGAGACCACCATAGGGCTTTAGTAGTGGAGAGAGAGACCACCATAGGGCTTTAGTAGTGGAGAGAGAGACCACCATAGGGCTTTAGTAGTGGAGAGAGAGAGAGACCACCACAGGGCTTTAGTAGTGGAGAGAGAGAGACCACCATAGGGCTTTAGTAGTGGAGAGAGAGAGACCACCACAGGGCTTTAGTAGTGGAGAGAGAGAGACCACCATAGGGCTTTAGTAGTGGAGAGAGAGAGAGACCACCACAGGGCTTTAGTAGTGGAGAGAGACCACCATAGGGCTTTAGTAGTGGAGAGAGAGAGAGACCACCACAGGGCTTTAGTAGTGGAGAGAGAGAGAGACCACCACAGGGCTTTAATAGTGGAGAGAGACCACCATAGGGCTTTAGTAGTGGAGAGAGAGACCACCATAGGGCTTTAGTAGTGGAGAGAGACCACCATAGGGCTTTAGTAGTGGAGAGAGAGACCACCATAGGGCTTTAGTAGTGGAGAGAGACCACCATAGGGCTTTAGTAGTGGAGAGAGAGAGAGACCACCACAGGGCTTTAGTAGTGGAGAGAGAGAGAGACCACCACAGGGCTTTAGTAGTGGAGAGAGAGACCGCCATAGGGCTTTAGTAGTGGAGAGAGAGACCACTGTAGGGCTTTAGTAGTGGAGAGAGAGAGAGTCCACCATAGGGCTTTAGTAGTGGAGAGAGAGAGAGACCACCATAGGGCTTTAGTAGTGGAGAGAGAGACCACCATAGGGCTTTAGTAGTGGAGAGAGAGACCACCATAGGGCTTTAGTAGTGGAGAGAGAGACCACTGTAGGGCTTTAGTAGTGGAGAGAGAGAGAGTCCACCATAGGGCTTTAGTAGTGGAGAGAGAGAGACCACCATAGGGCTTTAGTAGTGGAGAGAGAGACCACCATAGGGCTTTAGTAGTGGAGAGAGAGACCACCATAGGGCTTTAGTAGTGGAGAGAGACCACCATAGGGCTTTAGTAGTGGAGAGAGAGAGAGACCACCATAGGGCTTTAGTAGTGGAGAGAGAGAGAGTCCACCATAGGGCTTTAGTAGTGGAGAGAGAGAGCACCTTAGGGCTTTAGTAGTGGAGAGAGATACCACCATAGGGCTTTAGTATTGGAGAGAGAGAGACCACTGTAGGGCTTTAGTAGTGGAGAGAGAGAGACCACCATAGGGCTTTAGTAGTGGAGAGAGAGAGAGTCCACCACAGGGCTTTAGTAGTGGAGAGAGAGAGAGACCACCACAGGGCTTTAGTAGTGGAGAGAGAGAGAGAGACCACCATAGGGCTTTAGTAGTGGAGAGAGAGAGAGAGACCACCATAGGGCTTTAGTAGTGGAGAGAGAGAGAGAGACCACCATAGGGCTTTAGTAGTGGAGAGAGAGAGAGAGACCACCATAGGGCTTTAGTAGTGGAGAGAGAGAGACCACCATAGGGCTTTAGTAGTGGAGAGAGACCACCATAGGGCTTTAGTAGTGGAGAGAGAGAGAGACCACCACAGGGCTTTAGTAGTGGAGAGAGAGAGCACCTTAGGGCTTTAGTAGTGGAGAGAGAGAGCACCTTAGGGCTTTGTTAGTGGAGAGATCTGATTGAGACATAGCTCTAAGAGGTTTTAACATGACAGAAGAGTTTTAACACAATATTAAGACTGATTGCTGGTGTTTTTTGGAGGATAAAATCTCACTTAGTGTAAGTGGCTGTTTAACACGATTAACTGTGATGACATGTGAGATATGGACAGTACATCACTGGGGCTAAGCTTCCTGCCATCCAGGACCTCTACACCAGGCGGTGTCAGAGGAAGACCCAAACAATTGTCAAAGACTCCAGCCACCCAAGTCATAGACTGTTCTCTCTGCTAGCGCACGTCCAAGCGGTACCGATGCGCCAGGTCTGTAACCAACAGGACCATGAACAACTTCCACCCCCAAAGACATAAGACTGATAAATAGCTAGTTAACCAATAGCTACCCGGGCTACCTGCATTGACTCATCACTGCTAATGTTTACTAATGTTTACTATCTATCCTGTTGCCTAGCTACTTTATATACTACAGACAGTATCTACCTCAATTACCTCATACCCCAGCATATCGACTCGGTACTGGTACACCTAGAGATCGCTAGTTATCGTTACTTATTGTGTTACTCAAAAATGTATTTATTCCTTATGTTTTTTATTTATCTTTCTTTCTCTCTGCATTTTTTCGTGAGGTAAACATTTCACTGTTAGTCCACACAGTTTTTGAAGCATGTGACAAATAACGTTTGATTTGATTTGACTCTCGGCCTTCCCTGCTGTGGGATGGTGCATTGCATGCTGGTACCTGTAGTTTTTGTCCTCTGCGTCTATGTAGAAGTGATCGTAGTGAGAGTAGGCCTCGTTCCCATCGTCATCCTTCAGCTGCACCTGGAGACTGTACTCCTGGGAGCTGGTCAGCAGATGGATGAGGTCATTTCCTGCCCAGTGCTCTCCCGAGGGATCTCCAAAACCCTGCAACGGGTACGGTTAGAGAAAGAGGACAAACTGAACGAAGGGTCATATGACTAACGTCGCTTCAGAGGGTACAGATGACATCAACAGAGAAGTGTTAAGACGTAAATGTCATTCTACCGTTGAGACGGATGAAGAGACATGAGGGATGTTGTGAGTGAAGAGATAAATGATTTTGACTGAGGAACGCAAACGTTAATATCTTGATAACTGCTGACAATCCCTCTCTGACCTACTACAGACCGTTAGTCCCTGTATATCTGGTATATCTCTGAACTACTACAGACCGTTGGTCCCTGAATATCTGGTATATCTCTGACCTACTACAGACCGTTAGTCCCTGTATATCTGGTATATCTCTGACCTACTACAGACCGTTAGTCCTTGTATATCTCTGAACTACTACAGACCGTTAGTCCCTGTATATCTGGTATATCTCAGACCTACTACAGACCGTTAGTCCCTGTATATCTCTGAACTACTACAGACCGTTAGTCCCTGTATATCTGGTATATCTCTGACCTACTACAGACCGTTAGTCCCTGTATATCTCTGACCTACTACAGACCGTTGGTCCCTGTATATCTGGTATATCTCAGACCTACTACAGACCGTTAGTCCCTGTATATCTCTGACCTACTACAGACCGTTAGTCCCTGTATATCTGGTATATCTCTGACCTACTACTGACCGTAGGTCCCTGTATATCTGGTATATCTCTGACCTACTACTGACCGTTAGTCCCTGTATATCTCTGAACTACTACAGACCGTTAGTCCCTGTATATCTGGTATATCTCTGACCTACTACAGACCGTTAGTCCCTGTATATCTGGTATATCTCTGACCTACTACTGACCGTTAGTCCCTGTATATCTCTGAACTACTACAGACCGTTAGTCCCTGTATATCTGGTATATCTCTGACCTACTACTGACCGTTAGTCCCTGTATATCTCTGAACTACTACAGACCGTTAGTCCCTGTATATCTGGTATATCTCTGACCTACTACAGACCGTTAGTCCCTGTATATCTGGTATATCTCTGACCTACTACTGACCGTTAGTCCTTGTATATCTCTGAACTACTACAGACCGTTAGTCCCTGTATATCTGGTATATCTCTGACCTACTACTGACCGTTAGTCCCTGTATATCTCTGAACTACTACAGACCGTTAGTCCCTGTATATCTGGTATATCTCTGACCTACTACAGACCGTTAGTCCCTGTATATCTGGTATATCTCTGACCTACTACAGACCGTTAGTCCCTGTATATCTCTGACCTACTACAGACCGTTAGTCCCTGTATATCTGGTATATCTCTGACCTACTACTGACCGTTAGTCCCTGTATATCTGGTTTATCTCAGACAAGCTCGTTGTAATGCCTTTTAAAGAGCACCTCTGCTACTAAACAGACTATTTTTGAACATTCCAACAGATGGCTAAACATCTCTATAGCGAAACATTCTCTCTGCGGTCTCTCTGCGGTCTCTCTGCGGTCTCTGTCTCTCTGCGGTCTCTGTCTCTCTGCGGTCTCTGTCTCTCTGCGGACTCTGTCTCTCTGCGGACTCTGTCTCTCTGCGAGCTCTCTGCGAGCTCTCTGCGGTCTCTGTCTCTCTGCGGCCTCTGTCTCTCTGCGGCCTCTGTCTCTCTGCGGCCTCTGTCTCTCTGCGGCCTCTGTCTCTCTGCGGCCTCTGTCTCTCTGCGGCCTCTGTCTCTCTGCGGCCTCTGTCTCTCTGCGGCCTCTGTCTCTCTGCGAGCTCTCTGCGAGCTCTCTGCGAGCTCTCTGCAGCCTCGTGGTCTCTCTGCGGTCTCTGTCTCTCTGCGGTCTCTGTCTCTCTGCGGTCTCTGTCTCTCTGCGACTCTGTCTCTCTGCGATCTCTGTCTCTCTGCGTGCTCTGTTTCTCTGTGGTCTCTCTGTGATCTCTGTCTCTCTGCGAGCTCTCTGCGGTCTCGTGGTCTCTCTGCGGTCTCTGTCTCTCTGTTTCTCTGTGGTCTCTGTCTCTCTGTCTCTCTGTGGCCTCTGTCTCTCTGTCGCCTCTGTCTCTCTGTCGCCTCTGTCTCTCTGTCGCCTCTGTCTCTCTGTCGCCTCTGTCTCTCTGTCGCCTCTGTCTCTCTGTCGCCTCTGTCTCTCTGTCGCCTCTGTCTCTCTGTCGCCTCTGTCTCTCTGTCGCCTCTGTCTCTCTGTCGCCTCTGTCTCTCTGCGAGCTCGTGGTCTCTCTGCGAGCTCGTGGTCTCTCTGTGGTCTCTGTCTCTCTGTCTCTCTGTCTCTCTGTCTCTCTGTCTCTCTGTCTCTGTGGTCTCTGTCTCTCTGTGGTCTCTGTTTCTCTGCGGTTTCGTGGTCTCTCTGTGGCCTCTGTCTCTCTGTGGCCTCTGTCTCTCTGTGGCCTCTGTCTCTCTGTGGCCTCTGTCTCTCTGTGGCCTCTGTCTCTCTGTGGCCTCTGTCTCTCTGCGGTCTCGTGGTCTCTCTGTGGTCTCTGTCTCTCTGTTTCTCTGTGGCCTCTGTGGTCTCTGCGGCCTCTGTCTCTCTGTGGTCTCTGTTTCTCTGTGGCCTCTGTCTCTCTGCGGTTTCGTGGTCTCTCTGTGGTCTCTGTCTCTCTGTGGCCTCTGTCTCTCTGTGGTCTCGTGGTCTCTCTGTGGTCTCTGTCTCTCTGTTTCTCTGTGGCCTCTGTTTCTCTGTGGCCTCTGCGGTCTCGTGGTCTCTCTGTGGTCTCTGTGGTCTCTATTTCTCTGTGGTCTCTGGCTGCCAGCTCTTGTTGGTTACGTGAACGTGAAGATATGAATGAGGTCTGGGAGCGTTTACTGTCTGTCCAGAAGGTCCTGATTTTAGTCTAACACACACACACACACACACACACACACACACACACACACACACACACACACACACACACACACACACACACACACACACACACACACACACACACACACACACACACACACACACACACACACACACACACACACACACACACACACACGTTATCTTCCGTCTACAGAGGCTCCGTACTCCCACGCTCTAACTGGGGCCAAATATTTATCATCCACTTGTGAAAATATTGTTTTTTTTGAGAAAAATATATTGAAAAAAGCATGTTTGCGGCGCGATCGTTGTCCTTTGACTATTCCATTTCCAAACCAAACAATGAATCTGCTGCAGAAGGAAGGTGAATCAGCACTACTCGTTTAATCAAACAGCCAGAGTTTCTCGTTTCCTCAGGCTGTGATTTTAAATCAAGGATCTCAAAGAGAATCATGCATTTCCATTCTGTGTGTAGTTTCTGTATATCATGACTATTGATGGCAGTGAGAACATCAAAAGATAAGTTTGTGCTGAGTGTTGGACAACATTGCGATTAAGTCCAAAATGTCCCCGCCATTCCCTATACAGTGCACTACTTTTGACCTGAGTCCTATGGGCCACCTATGAACCCTGGTTAAAAGTAGTGCACTATATAGGGAGACGGGTGGCATTTGGGACACCAGTGGGATTTCCCTACTAAAGCAGGATCTGAAGCTGGGACAAATAGCCGTCCTTTAGTAGTGGTTGTGATCCTGTTAACTAGTCTCTCTAACCCCCAGAACTCTACATGGGATCTCTACTGATCCTGTTAACTAGTCTCTCTAACCCCCAGGACTCTACATGGTGGGATTTCTACTGATCCTGTTAACTAGTCTCTCTAACCCCCAGTACTCTACATGGTGGGATCTCTACTGATCCTGTTAACTAGTCTCTCTAACCCCCAGTACTCTACATGGGATCTCTACTGATCCTGTTAACTAGTCTCTATAACCCCCAGTACTCTACATGGTGGGATCTCTACTGATCCTCTTAACTAGTCTCTCTAACCCCCAGTACTCTACATGGGATCTCTACTGACCCTGTTAACTAGTCTCTCTAACCCCCAGTACTCTACATGGGATCTCTACTGATCCTGTTAACTAGTCTCTCTAACCCCCAGTACTCTACATGGGATCTCTACTGATCCTGTTAACTAGTCTCTCTAACCCCCAGTACTCTACATGGGATCTCTACTGACCCTGTTAACTAGTCTCTCTAACCCCCAGAACTCTACATGGTGGGATCTCTACTGATCCTGTTAACTAGTCTCTCTAACCCCCAGTACTCTACATGGGATCTCTACTGATCCTGTTAACTAGTCTCTCTAACCCCCAGTACTCTACATGGTGGGATCTCTACTGATCCTGTTAACTAGTCTCTCTAACCCCCAGTACTCTACATGGGATCTCTACTGACCCTGTTAACTAGTCTCTCTAACCCCCAGTACTCTACATGGGATCTCTACTGATCCTGTTAACTAGTCTCTCTAACCCCCAGTACTCTACATGGGATCTCTACTGATCCTGTTAACTAGTCTCTCTAACCCCCAGTACTCTACATGGTGGGATCTCTACTGACCCTGTTAACTAGTCTCTCTAACCCCCAGTACTCTACATGGTGGGATCTCTACTGATCCTGTTAACTAGTCTCTCTAACCCCCAGTACTCTACATGGTGGGATCTCTACTGATCCTGTTAACTAGTCTCTCTAACCCCCAGTACTCTACATGGTGGGATCTCTACTGACCCTGTTAACTAGTCTCTCTAACCCCCAGTACTCTACATGGTGGGATCTCTACTGATCCTCTTAACTAGTCTCTCTAACCCCCAGTACTCTACATGGTGGGATCTCTACTGATCCTCTTAACTAGTCTCTCTAACCCCCAGTACTCTACATGGGATCTCTACTGATCCTGTTAACTAGTCTCTCTAACCCCCAGTACTCTACATGGGATCTCTACTGATCCTGTTAACTAGTCTCTCTAACCCCCAGTACTCTACATGGGATCTCTACTGATCCTGTTAACTAGTCTCTCTAACCCCCACTACTCTACATGGGATCTCTACTGATCCTGTTAACTAGTCTCTCTAACCCCCAGTACTCTACATGGTGGGATCTCTACTGATCCTGTTAACTAGTCTCTCTAACCCCCAGAACTCTACATGGGATCTCTACTGATCCTGTTAACTAGTCTCTCTAACCCCCAGAACTCTACATGGGATCTCTACTGATCCTGTTAACTAGTCTCTCTAACCCCCAGAACTCTACATGGGATCTCTACTGATCCTGTTAACTAGTCTCTCTAACCCCCAGTACTCTACATGGTGGGATCTCTACTGATCCTGTTAACTAGTCTCTCTAACCCCCAGTACTCTACATGGTGGGATCTCTACTGACCCTGTTAACTAGTCTCTCTAACCCCCAGTACTCTACATGGGATCTCTACTGATCCTGTTAACTAGTCTCTCTAACCCCCAGTACTCTACATGGGATCTCTACTGATCCTGTTAACTAGTCTCTCTAACCCCCAGTACTCTACATGGTGGGATCTCTACTGACCCTGTTAACTAGTCTCTCTAACCCCCAGTACTCTACATGGTGGGATCTCTACTGATCCTGTTAACTAGTCTCTCTAACCCCCAGTACTCTACATGGTGGGATCTCTACTGATCCTGTTAACTAGTCTCTCTAACCCCCAGTACTCTACATGGGATCTCTACTGATCCTGTTAACTAGTCTCTCTAACCCCCAGTACTCTACATGGTGGGATCTCTACTGATCCTCTTAACTAGTCTCTCTAACCCCCAGTACTCTACATGGTGGGATCTCTACTGATCCTCTTAACTAGTCTCTCTAACCCCCAGTACTCTACATGGGATCTCTACTGATCCTGTTAACTAGTCTCTCTAACCCCCAGTACTCTACATGGGATCTCTACTGATCCTGTTAACTAGTCTCTCTAACCCCCAGTACTCTACATGGGATCTCTACTGATCCTGTTAACTAGTCTCTCTAACCCCCACTACTCTACATGGGATCTCTACTGATCCTGTTAACTAGTCTCTCTAACCCCCAGTACTCTACATGGTGGGATCTCTACTGATCCTGTTAACTAGTCTCTCTAACCCCCAGAACTCTACATGGGATCTCTACTGATCCTGTTAACTAGTCTCTCTAACCCGCAGAACTCTACATGGGATCTCTACTGATCCTGTTAACTAGTCTCTCTAACCCCCAGTACTCTACATGGTGGGATCTCTACTGATCCTGTTAACTAGTCTCTCTAACCCCCAGTACTCTACATGGTGGGATCTCTACTGACCCTGTTAACTAGTCTCTCTAACCCCCAGTACTCTACATGGGATCTCTACTGATCCTGTTAACTAGTCTCTCTAACCCCCAGTACTCTACATGGGATCTCAACTGATCCTGTTAACTAGTCTCTCTAACCCCCAGTACTCTACATGGTGGGATCTCTACTGACCCTGTTAACTAGTCTCTCTAACCCCCAGTACTCTACATGGTGGGATCTCTACTGATCCTGTTAACTAGTCTCTCTAACCCCCAGTACTCTACATGGTGGGATCTCTACTGATCCTGTTAACTAGTCTCTCTAACCCCCAGTACTCTACATGGTGGGATCTCTACTGACCCTGTTAACTAGTCTCTCTAACCCCCAGTACTCTACATGGTGGGATCTCTACTGATCCTCTTAACTAGTCTCTCTAACCCCCAGTACTCTACATGGTGGGATCTCTACTGATCCTCTTAACTAGTCTCTCTAACCCCCAGTACTCTA
>NC_138304.1:107026097-107053597 GCF_965601325.2 Salmo salar
AATCCAGGACCCCCCTGATCCAACATGCTGTTATAACAACGCACCTGTGATTCAGAGACTTCCCAAACTAAATAAATGATGTTCTACCACACACTCTGAGAGTTGTCCTATGATAACACACTGAAATAAAAGTCTGACTTTATTAACCCTTTCACGCGTTCGTCGGTCGCCCTCAGCGTGAGTTTTTTTTTATGCACGTGATGTTCGAACGTTCTCTCCATTCCAGGATGTGATTGTTACGTAAACAACAACAGTGATTGGCTCAGAGTGGGAGTGGGAGGTTACCGTGATTGACTGCCTGCACGTGCCACATGTATCAATAAATCACTATCAGAAAATGTTTTGTGTGATATTGTTGATATATTTAGTATTTTATTTACGTTTTTCAATTACCCGTGATAAATCATGCGTTCCGATTTTTTTGCATAAATTGTAATGGGCGCATAGTATGTGTGTAAAATAATGTTTTGAAGGTTGTACAGAAAAAAAGACTGCTTGTGTTGAGATGAACGTAATGTGAAAGAGTCTGCCTTAACTGACAATCCAGCTTCTGACTACTATTTCAATTAAATACTACAGAAGAGAACTCCGCTTACAATGACCTACCAAAGAAGACTTGGTTTTCATCTTGTGTTTAAATTCTAGGGAACATACCATCTTGTGTTTAGGTTCTAGAGAACATACCATCTTGTGTTAAGGTTCTAGAGAACATACCACCTTGTGTTTGGGTTCTAGAGAACATACCACCTTGTGTTTAGGTTCTAGAGAACATACCATCTTGTGTTAAGGTTCTAGAGAACATACCACCTTGTGTTTAGGTTCTAGAGAACATACCATCTTGTAATCCCTCCATCCACGGTGGAAATCCAAAGCTCCGTCTCTACGATGCTGCAGCACGGTCCAGCCTCCACCTCTCGTCTTCATATCACAGAACACCTGTAGAGGTAAACCCACTTCTGGTTACAGAACACCTGAACAGGTAAACCCACTTCTGGTTACAGAACACCTGAACAGGTAAACCCACTTCTGGTTACAGAACACCTGAAGAGGTAAACCCACTTCTGGTTACAGAACACCTGAACAGGTAAACCCACTTCTGGTTACAGAACACCTGAACAGGTAAACCCACTTCTGGTTACAGAACACCTGAACAGGTAAAACCACTTCTGGTTACAGAACACCTGAACAGGTAAACCCACTTCTGGTTACAGAACACCTGAACAGGTAAAACCACTTCTGGTTACAGAACACCTGAACAGGTAAACCCACTTCTGGTTACAGAACACCTGAACAGGTAAACCCACTTCTGGTTACAGAACAGCTGAACCCACTTCTGGTTACAGAACAGCTGAACAGGGCCCATGACATCTATATGAGTTTCTGCTGTATGTAAAGGCACAGCAATACAAAGGTTAATGAATTGAGATGGTAATCCCAGGTCTTTGGGATTCTTGCACTCCAAGAATAAATATACTGTAAATATACAGTACCTTTATCAATGTCAGTATTCCCTGAGTCAAATCTAACCATTTCCTACCAGCTATATCAATGGGGTCTCTCTCTCTCTCTCTCATTTCCTACCAGCTATATCAATGTCAACGTCAGGCTTTCTTAATAAATAGATTGATGTTTCAATGGTCTCTCTCGCTCTCTCTCTCTCTCTCTCTCTCTCTCTCTCTCTCTCTCTCTCTCTCTCTCTCTCTCTCTCATCTCTCTCTCTCTCTCTCTCTCTCTCATCTCTCTCTCTCTCTCTCTCTCTCTCCTCTCTCTCTCTCTCTCTCTCTCTCTCTCTCTCTCTCTCTCTCTCTCTCTCTCTCTCTCTCTCTCTCTCTCAGAGAAGACCTCTCTCTCTCAGAGAAGACCTCTCTCTCTCAGAGAAGATCTCTCTCTCTCAGAGAAGACCTCTCTCTCTCAGAGAAGACCTCTCTCTCTCAGAGAAGACCTCTGGACAGACTCACAGCCTCAGGTGTTGGGCTGCCTGTTGGGCTGCTGGCCTCTGTCTTCCATTTTTATCTTCATCCAACAGGGATGATAAACTGAATATCGTCAGTGTCCAAGGAGAACAAAGGGAGAGAGAGAGAGAGAGAGAGAGAGAGGGGGAGAAATAGAGAGAGAGAGAAATATAAACAGAGAATGGTAGAGCGATGGGGAGAGAGAGAGTAAGGAAGGAAAACCTAGCAACCCCAGGGGTAGGAAATATAGCATGGTTTCCGTTTCTCAGAAGTTGTCTCAGAAGCCTGAGGGAAGGAGAGAACAACTTATTCAGGGTGTTTCAAAGTTGTGTTGCGACCCAGGTGGGATGGTGGAAACAACACTGGAGCATGTTCTGTTCTCCCTAGTTGGAGTGGAGGAGGAAGTATCCCAGCTGCAGTCACCAGCATTACGTCCCAAATGGCACCCCATTCCCTATATAGTGTACTGCATTACTTTAGACCAGGGCCCACCTCCTCCTCTTCCTCCACCACCACCACCACCTCCTCCTCCTCCACCTCCTCCTCCACCACCACCACACCACCACCTCCTCCACCACCACCACCACCTCCTCCTCCTCCACCACCACCTCCTCCTCCTCCTCCTCCACCTCCTCCTCCTCCTCCACACCTCCTCCTCCACCACCACCACCTCCTCCTCCTCCACCTCCACCTCCTCTCTAGGGAGTGAGAGAGTGGAGTGAGAGAGTGGAGTGAGAGTGGAGTGAGAGAGTGGAGTGAGAGTGTGAGTGAGAGAGTAAGACAGAGAGTGGAGTGGAGTGAGAGAGAGAGTGGAGTGAGAGAGAGAGTGGAGTGAGAGGGTGGAGTGGAGTGTGAGAGAGAGTGGAGTGTGAGAGAGAGTGGAGTGAGAGAGTGGAGTGAGATGGTGGAGTGAGATGGTGGAGTGGAGTGTGAGAGAGAGTGGAGTGAGAGAGAGGGAGAGAGAGTGGAGTGAGAGAGAGAGAGTGGAGTGAGAGAGAGAGAGTGGAGTGAGAGAGAGAGAGTGGAGTGAGAGAGAGAGTGGAGTGAGAGAGAGAGTGGAGTGAGAGAGTGGAATGAGAGAGTGAGTGAGTGAGTGAGTGAGTGAGTGAGTGAGTGAGTGAGTGAGAGAGTGAGTGAAGTGAGAGAGTGGGGTGAGAGAGTGGAGTGAGAGAGTGGAGTGAGAGAGTGGGATGAGTGCGAGTGTGAGAGTGTGAGTCATGAGGCTAGATGGTTTGATGGCAGAGATTGAAAGCACACACTCTCTCACTCATTCACTCTCTCATTCCACTCTCTCATTCCACTCTCTCACTCCACTCTCTCACTCCACTCTCTTTCTGACACTGCTAAAATAGCACCCTATGGGCCCTGGTCAAAAGCAGCGCACTATGTCATGAAAATGGGTGCCATTTAAAACGTTTCCATACCAGCTATGTAAACCTTGCCCCAGCTGGTAGACACCCACAGCAGCAGAGACACACCACCTGGCTTGTTTTGTCTTCAGACTGTGACCGTAGAGTAGTAAGTGGTGCACTAAACCACGGGTGAGTTGACAGAAGCTTCTTCAGGTCGGTGGAGGGCCTCTTCAGTAATTCTGACTCTCTACACTCTCTGGCTGGGCCGGGCCTGCAGGCCAAAGCACTCCTGCCGTTTATTATTATATCGTTCTGAACTCAGAAGTGACATTTCCACACTGCCATTCTCGCCACACAGTCCCCCTCTCTGTCCCTCCAGGCCTTAATGTGTCCTGATTACAGTAAAAAATCCACACAGTCTCCCTCCAGGCCTTAATGTGTCCTGATTACAGTAAGACATCCACACAGTCCCCCTCTCTGTCCCTCCAGGCCTTAATGTGTCCTGATTACAGTAAAACATCCACACAGTCCCCCTCTCTGTCCCTCCAGGCCTTAATGTGTCCTGATTACAGTAAGACATCCACACAGTCCCCCTCTCTGTCCCACCAGGCCTTAATGTGTCTCGATTACAGTAAAACATCCACACAGTCCCCCTCTCTGTCCCACCAGGCCTTAATGTGTCTCGATTACAGTAAAATATCCACACAGTCCTCCTCTCTGTCCCTCCAGGCCTTAATGTGTCCTGATTACAGTAAAACATCCACACAGTCCTCCTCTCTGTCCTTCCAGGCCTTAATGTGTCTCGATTACAGTAAAACATCTACATAGTCCCCCTCTCTGTCCCTCCAGGCCTTAATGTGTCCTGATTACAGTAAGACATCCACACAGTCCCCCTCTCTGTCCCTCCAGGCCTTAATGTGTCTCGATTACAGTAAAACATCCACACAGTCCCCCTCTCTGTCCCTCCAGGCCTTAATGTGTCCTGATTACAGTAAGACATCCACACAGTCCCCCTCTCTGTCCCTCCAGGCCTTAATGTGTCTCGATTACAGTAAAACATCCACACAGTCCCCCTCTCTGTCCCTCCAGGCCTTAATGTGTCCTGATTACAGTAAGACATCCACACAGTCCCCTCTCTGTCCCTCCAGGCTTAATGTGTCTCGATTACAGTAAAACATCCGAACAGTCCCCCTCTCTGTCCCTCCAGGCCTTAATGTGTCCTGATTACAGTAAAACATCCACACAGTCCCCTCTCTGTCCCTCCAGGCCTTAATGTGTCTCGATTACAGTAAAACATCCACACAGTCCCCCTCTCTGTCCCTCCAGGCCTTAATGTGTCCTGATTACAGTAAAACATCCACACAGTCCCCCTCTCTGTCCCTCCAGGCCTTAATGTGTCTCGATTACAGTAAAACATCCACACAGTCCCCCTCTCTGTCCCTCCAGGCCTTAATGTGTCCTGATTACAGTAAAGACATCCACACAGTCCCCCTCTCTGTCCCTCCAGGCCTTAATGTGTCTCGATTACAGTAAAACATCCACACAGTCCCCCTCTCTGTCCCTCCAGGCCTTAATGTGTCCTGATTACAGTAAGACATCCACACAGTCCCCCTCTCTGTCCCTCCAGGCCTTAATCTGTCCTGATTACAGTAAGACATCCACACAGTCCCCCTCTCTGTCCCTCCAGGCCTTAATGTGTCTTGAATAAAATAAAACGTCCAAAATGTCAACCTTTTTTTCCACAGGGTGGTTCTTTTATACACTTTTAAAAAAGCAGAGACAGGTGTTAAATCATATTCAACATAAGAGCTGAACCGCTGCACAAGGTAATCAATTACATGTAACCCCTTACCTTAACTATGTGGGTAGAGTTGGGGGGGTCGTAACCCCTTACCTTAACTGTACGGGTAGAGTTGGGGGGTCATAGCCCCTTACCTTAACTGTGCGGGTAGAGTTGGGCGGTCGTAACCCCTTACCTTAACTGTACGGGTAGAGTTGGGGGGGGTCGTAACCCCTTACCTTAACTGTACGGGTAGAGTTGGGGGGTCGTAACCCCTTACCTTAACTGTGCGGGTAGAGTTGGGGGGTCGTAACCCCTTACCTTAACTGTGCGGGTAAAGTTGGGCGGTCGTAACCCCTTAACTGTGTGGGTAGAGTTGAGGGGTCGTAGCCCCTTACCTTAACTATGTGGGTAGAGTTGGGGGGTCGTAACCCCTTACCTTAACTGTGTGGGTAGAGTTGGGGGGTCGTAGCCCCTTACCTTAACTATGTGGGTAGAGTTGGGGGGTCGTAACCCCTTACCTTAACTGTGTGGGTAGAGTTGGGGGGTCGTAGCCCCTTACCTTAACTATGTGGGTAGAGTTGGGGGGTCGTAACCCCTTACCTTAACTATGTGGGTAGAGTTGGGGGGTCGTAACCCCTTACCTTAACTGTGTGGGTAGAGTTGGGGGGTCGTAACCCCTTACCTTAACTATGTGGGTAGAGTTGGGGGGGCGTAACCCCTAAACTGTGTGGGTAGAGTTAGGGGGTCGTAACCCCTTACCTTAACTGTGTGGGTAGAGTTGGGGGGTCGTAACCCCTTACCTTAACTGTGTGGGTAGAGTTGGGGGGTCGTAACCCCTTACCTTAACTGTGTGGGTAGAGTTGGGGGGTCGTAACCCCTTACCTTAACTATGTGGGTAGAGTTGGGGGGTCGTAACCCCTTACCTTAACTGTGCGGGTAGAGTTGGGGGGTCGTAACCCCTTACCTTAACTGTGTGGGTAGAGTTGGGGGGTCGTAACCCCTTACCTTAACTGTGTGGGTAGAGTTGGGGGGGTCGTAACCCCTTACCTTAACTTAGCGGGTAGAGTTGGGGGTTTGTAACCCCTTACCTTAACTGTGTGGGTAGAGTTGGGGGGTCGTAACCCCTTACCTTAACTTAGCGGGTAGAGTTGGGGGTTCGTAACCCCTTACCTTAACTGTGCGGGTAGAGTTAGGGGGTCGTAACCCCTTACCTTAACTGTGCGGGTACAGTTGGGGGGTCGTAAACCCCTTACCTTAACTATGTGTGTAGAGTTGGGGGGGTCGTAACCCCTTACCTTAACTGTGCGGGTAGAGTTGGGGGGTCGTAACCCCTTACCTTAACTGTGCGGGTAGAGTTGGGGGGTCGTAACCCCTTACCTTAACTGTGCGGGTAGAGTTGGGGGGTCGTAACCCCTTACCTTAACTGTGTGGGTAGAGTTGGGGGGTCGTAACCCCTTACCTTAACTGTGTGGGTAGAGTTGAGGGGTAGTAACCCCTTACCTTAACTGTGTGGGTAGAGTTGGGGGGTCGTAACCCCTTACCTTAACTATGTGGGTAGAATTGGGGGTTCGTAACCCCTTACCTTAACTTAGCGGGTAGAATTGGGGGGTCGTAACCCCTTACCTTAACTGTGCGGGTAGAGTTAGGGGGTCGTAACCCCTTACCTTAACTGTGCGGGTAGAGTTAGGGGGTCCCCTTACCTTAACTGTGTGGGTAGAGTTGGGGGGTCGTAACCCCTTACCTTAACTATGTGGGTAGAGTTGGGGGGTCGTAACCCCTTACCTTAACTGTGTGGGTAGAGTTGGGGGGTCGTAACCCCTTACCTTAACTATGTGGGTAGAGTTGGGGGGTCGTAACCCCTTACCTTAACTGTGTGGGTAGAGTTGGGGGGTCGTAACCCCTTACCTTAACTGTGTGGGTAACGTTGAGGGGTCGTTAACCCCTTAACTGTGTGGGTAGAGTTGGGGGGGTCGTAACCCCTTACCTTAACTGTGCGGGTAGAGTTGGGGGGTCGTATGCTGTGGACACCATTCTCTGTGAGCCCAGATCTGAAGATTTCAGCACAGTTTCTGAAGATCACTGGCTCCTCTTTGGGTGTAGTGGGTATATCTGGGTAGAGAGGGATAGCATTCAGGATAATGACTATGTACTGGGTATATCTGTGTAGAGAGGGATAGCATTCAGGATAATGACTATGGAACTGGGTATATCTGGGTAGAGAGGGTTAGCATTCAGGATAATGACTATGTACTGGGTATATCTGGGTAGAGAGGGATAGCATTCAGGATAATGACTATGTACTGGGTATATCTGTGTAGAGAGGGATAGCATTCAGGATAATGAATATGTACTGAGTAGAGAGGGATAGCATTCTAGATAATGACTATGTACTGGGTAGAGAGGGATATCATTCAAGATAATGACTATGAACTGTGTATAACTGGGTAGAGAGAGGATAGCATTCAGGATAATGACTATGTCCTGGGTAGAGGGTGATAGCATTCAGGATAATGAATATGTACTGGGTAGAGAGGGATAGATTCAGGATAATGACTATGTCCTGGGTAGAGAGGAATAGCATTCAGGATAATGACTATGTCCTGGGTAGAGAGGGATAGCATTCAGGATAATGACTATGTACTGGGTATATCTGGGTAGAGAGGGATAGCATTCAGAATAATGACTATGTACTGGGTATATCTGGGTAGAGAGGGATAGCATTCAGGATAATGACTATGTCCTGGGTAGAGAGGGATAGCATTCAGAATAATGACTATGTACTGGGTATATCTGGGTAGAGAGGGATAGCATTCAGAATAATGACTATGTATTGGGTATATCTGGGTAGAGAGGGATAGCATTCAGAATAATGACTATGTACTGGGTAGAGAGGGATAGCATTTGGGATAATGACTATGGACTAGGTATATCTGTGTAGAGAGGGATAGCATTCAGAATAATGACTATGTACTGGGTATATCTGGGTAGAGAGGGATAGCATTCAGGATAATGACTATGTCCTGGGTAGAGAGGGATAGCATTCAGGATAATGACTATGTACTGGGTAGAGAGGGATAGCATTTGGGATAATGACTATGGACTAGGTATATCTGTGTAGAGAGGGATAGCATTCAGAATAATGACTATGTACTGGGTATATCTGGGTAGAGAGGGATAGCATTCAGGATAATGACTATGTCCTGGGTAGAGAGGGATAGCATTTGGGATTATGACTATGTACTGGGTATATCTCGGTAGATTCAGGACAATCACTATGTACTTGGTATATCTGGGTTGAGAGTTGGGGCCAATTTCATCACATATTTCCTTGGTGTTAACCTGTTGGGTCTAGGGGGCAGCATTTGCACGTCTGGATAAAAAAAATGTACCCAATTTAATCTGGTTACTAATCCTACCCAGTAACTAGAATATGCATATACTTATTATATATGGATAGAAAACACTCTAAAGTTTCCAAAACTGTTTGAATGGTGTCTGTGAGTATAACAGAACTCATTTGGCAGGCAAAACCCTGAGACATTTTCTGACAGGAAGTGGATACCTGATGTGTTGTATTGAGTTTAAACCTATCCCATTGAAAAACACAGGGGTTTAGGAATATTTTGGCACTTCCTATTGCTTCCACTAGATGTCACCAGCCTTTACAAAGTGTTTTGAGTCTTCTGGAGGGAGATCTGACCGAACAAGAGCCATGGAACGGTGATGTCCCATTAGACACCTGGCGCGCTACTTCATGTTGGGTACCCTCGTTCCAATACGTTATAAAAGGCTATGCATTCGTCCACCTTGAATATTATTCATGTTCTGGTTAAAAAAGGCCCTAATGATTTATGCTATACAACGTTTGACATGTTTGAACGAACGGAAATATATTTTTTCCCCTCGTTCATGACGAGAAGTCCGGCTGGCTTACATCATGTGCTAACGAGACGGAGATTTTTGGACATAAATGATGAGCTTTTTTGAACAAAACTACATTCGTTATGGACCTGTGATACCTGGAAGTGACATCTGATGAAGAGAATCAAAGGTAATGGATTATTTACATAGTATTTTCGATTTTAGATCTCCCCAACATGACGTCTAGTCTGTATCGCAACGCGTATTTTTCTGGGCACAGTGCTCAGATTATTGCAAAGTGTGATTTCCCAGTAAGGTTATTTTTAAATCTGGCAAGTTGATTGCGTTCAAAAGATGTAAATCTATAATTCTTTAAATGACAATATAATATTTTACCAATGTTTTCTAATTTTAATTATTTAATTTGTGACGCTGACTTGACTGCCGGTTATTGGAGGGAAACGATTTCCTCAACATCAATGCCATAGTAAAACGCTGTTTTTGTATATAAATATGAACTTGATAGAACTAAAAATGCATGCATTGTCTAACATAATGTCCTAGGAGTGTCATCTGATGGAGATTGTAAAAGGTTAGTGTATCATTTTAGCTGGTTTTATGGTTTTGGTGACCCTGTCTTTGACTTGACAAAACATTACACACAACTCTTGTAAATGTACTGTCCTAACATACTCTAAATTTATGCTTTCGCCGTAAAACCTTTTTGAAATCGTAAAACGTGGTTAGATTAAGGAGATGTTTATCTTTCAAATGGTGTAACATAGTTGTATTTTTGAAAAATTTGAATTTTGACATTTATTTGGATTCAAATTTGCCGCTCTTGAAATGCACCTGCTGTTGATGGAGTGCACCACGGGTGGCACGCTAGCGTCCCACCTAGCCCCAAGAGGTTAAATACAGTGAACCATACTTTTGTAATGGCTAGCTCAGAATAAGAGCTTTCCAAAAGTTGTTTATATATAATAGAGATCAGTCCTTTCAGGAGCCCAGATCATTCATTTATAAACCCAATCATTGGATGGTTTGGTAGTTGGGTATCCCAAGGGACTCCACAGGCCAGCAGAGCTGACCTAATTTGTAAATGTAGAAAAAGGATTTGCCTGGTAATGTGTATGTATCTTTCAAACCTTGGCATGTTCTGAAATCATTACTGTCCGTGATATCGGCAAGGGTACGAATTACACATTTAGACCATTGGGGGATACAAAAAGGCAACCCTCCAGATCGCAAGGCATTATTGTGAAATATGTGACTCGCTTCAGGAAACTAGGCATATGTCGCAAGTTACTACTTCACAGGAAAGCTATTTGAACGTAAACTTTTTTTAACCTCTTGGGGCTAGGTGGGACGCTAGCGTGCCACCTGTGGTGCACTCCATCAACAGCAGGTGCATTTCAAGAGCGGCAAATTTGAATCCAAATAAATGTCAAAATTCAAATTTTTCAAAAATACAACTATGTTACACCATTTGAAAGATAAACATCTCCTTAATCTAACCACGTTTTACGATTTCAAAAAGGTTTTACGGCGAAAGCATAAATTTAGAGTATGTTAGGACAGTACATTTACAAGAGTTGTGTGTAATGTTTTGTCAAGTCAAAGACAGGGTCACCAAAACCATAAAACCAGCTAAAATGATACACTAACCTTTTACAATCTCCATCAGATGACACTCCTAGGACATTATGTTAGACAATGCATGCATTTTTAGTTCTATCAAGTTCATATTTATATACAAAAACAGCGTTTTACTATGGCATTGATGTTGAGGAAATCGTTTCCCTCCAATAACCGGCAGTCAAGTCAGCGTCACAAATTAAATAATTAAAATTAGAAAACATTGGTAAAATATTATATTGTCATTTAAAGAATTATAGATTTACATCTTTTGAACGCAATCAACTTGCCAGATTTAAAAATAACCTTACTGGGAAATCACACTTTGCAATAATCTGAGCACTGTGCCCAGAAAAATACGCGTTGCGATACAGACTAGACGTCATGTTGGGGAGATCTAAAATCGAAAATACTATGTAAATAATCCATTACCTTTGATTCTCTTCATCAGATGTCACTTCCAGGTATCACAGGTCCATAACGAATGTAGTTTTGTTCAAAAAAGCTCATCATTTATGTCCAAAAATCTCCGTCTCGTTAGCACATGATGTAAGCCAGCCGGACTTCTCGTCATGAACGAGGGGAAAAAATATATTTCCGTTCGTTCAAACATGTCAAACGTTGTATAGCATAAATCATTAGGGCCTTTTTTAACCAGAACATGAATAATATTCAAGGTGGACGAATGCATAGCCTTTTATAACGTATTGGAACGAGGGTACCCAACATGAAGTAGCGCGCCAGGTGTCTAATGGGACATCACCGTTCCATGGCTCTTGTTCGGTCAGATCTCCCTCCAGAAGACTCAAAACACTTTGTAAAGGCTGGTGACATCTAGTGGAAGCAATAGGAAGTGCCAAAATATTCCTAAACCCCTGTGTTTTTCAATGGGAGAGGTTTAAAGTCAATACAACACATCAGGTATCCACTTCCTGTCAGAAAATGTCTCAGGGTTTTGCCTGCCAAATGAGTTCTGTTATACTCACAGACACCATTCAAACAGTTTTGGAAACTTTAGAGTGTTTTCTATCCATATATAATAAGTATATGCATATTCTAGTTACTGGGTAGGATTAGTAACCAGATTAAATCGGGTACATTTTTTTTATCCAGACGTGCAAATGCTGCCCCCTAGACCCAACAGGTTAAATCAAAATGCGTTTTTTTGGCAGAAATGTCTTCTGGAACATGTGAACTTTCATGTGCCTTAATAACAAACTTGTATGCCATTTGTAAATACGAATAAAAATGTTAAATTACGAGCCTAGTTGGTTTAGCCACAGAAAAAGTCAGGAACCTTCCCGCTAGCCATGATTGGCTGAAATAATGGGTGGGCTGGACATGCCGAGAAATGAGTTCGGATTGGTCTGCCATGTAGTACACTTCTGTCTATAATATGAGCTGGTCAGTTTGTGTAGGTAATCCTTTAGAACACAGCTTTTTTTTAAAAAGATATCACATAGTAGAACTGAAAAAGTGTTGCTCTCCACTTTCTGGAAGACCAAGTATTGAAATACGTAGAATGCCTGGTGGAATTAGAGTATGATAGCTAAGGACATGGAAAACAATTTTTGCATTTGATTTCAAATATGCAGAGGTAGTCGAAAAGAGAACACACAGAAGGCTGTTGTTACCTCTATGTCTGATAAACACGCCCCGCTTAAGAATCACAGAGTAAGAAACCGAACCAGTTCTTGGTTCTCTCCTGAATTGTCAGGTCTTTTCCTGCAAAAGAATCGGGCCTGGGCCTTGGCGAGGAAAACAGGTACTCCAGCTGATTGGCTGTTTTTTAGGCAATTGAGAAATAAATGTACTGCAGCTGTCAAAAAGGCTAAATCAAATTACTTCCTTAATGCTATGACAGATTCTGCAGGAGATCCTGCAAAATTCTGGAAAACCGTTAATTCACTGAAAAGGGGGAATTCTGCTGTTTATCTTCCTCAGCAAATTACCTCAGATTCCTGTATCCTAAGTGAAAAAAATTATATTTGTGATGCTTTTAATAAGCATTTCATCTCTGCTGGTTTTTTATTTGAAAGGAAAAGTGGCCATTGTGGTACTGGCCAGTTAGTTGATTTTTCGTCTTGCTTTTCAACCGTTACTCTGAAAAATGGTAACCCTGTTTTTAGTTTCCAGAAAATAACCGAAGCAGAAGTTCTAGCTGCCCTGTGTGCCATTGATACTAAGAAATCCTTAGGCGCTGACAATTTAGACCCGTTCTTACTTAAGTGTGCTGCACCTATTATTGCTGGTTCAGTGACACACATTTTTAATCTAACATTAAGCACAGGAAGTATCCCTACGGTGTGGAAAGCAGCTTTTGTTCTGCCATTACATAAGGGAGGTGACGGTAGTGATTTGGATAACTATCGACCCATCTCTAGGCTCCCTTGTCTGGCAAAGATCCTAGAATCTATAGTCAACAAACAGTTAGTCTTTTCTTTCTGCTAACAGTATTCTTAGCACCAATCAATCTGGTTTTAGATCTAAACACAGTACCACATCGGCAACTATGCTTGTTGTAAATGATATTGCAAATGCCTTAGATGATAGAAAGCACTGTGCTGCGTTGTTTGTAGATTTGTCAAAAGCTTTTGACACTGTAGACCATGCTATCCTTTTGAGTAAGCTGTCATCTATAGGAGTGGGCACTGATGCCTGCCGATGGTTTTATGACTATCTTAAAGATAGAACTCAGGCCGTCATGGTCGACGGGGTCAAGTCTGACTCCTTACAGTTACTTAAAGGGGTCCCTCAGGGTTCAATAATTGTCTCACTTTATATAAACAACATTGGTGATGATGTCAAATATTGTAAATTCCATTTATATGCAGATGACACAGTGATGTACTCTATTGCTCCAACAGCGGACCAAGCTTTAATGCAGTTGGAGTCTGATTTTAGGATACTACAGGGGTCTCTTTTACAGCTTAAACTTGTTTTAAACGCTAAGAAAACAAATGTCATGTTTTTTTCTAGGTCTAAACTCTCAGTTAGAAACACTTTTGTAATCACTAGCTTGGATGGTACTCAAATCAAACAGGTCTCTGCATATAAATATTTAGGGGTATGGTTAGATGATAAGCTTTCTTTTAAAAAACATGTTACTGAATTGGGAAAAAAGCTCAAATTCAAGATAGGGTTCCTTTACAGAAACAGGGCTTGTCTGTCCTCCGTAAATAGAAAACAAATTGTGCAGGCTACTTTTATGTCCGTTTTAGATTATGGTGATATTATCTATATGCATGCATCGGCAAACACATTAAAACCACTGGATGCTATTTACCATTGTGCACTCAGGTTTATCACGGGTGATAGTTACAAACCTCATCACTGTATCCTATATCAACATGTGGGTTGGGCCTCTCTATCTGTGAGGCGAGAGCAACATGCTCTCTTGTTTATTTATAAAGCGCTTCTTTTAAAACTACCTCCATATATATCATCATTAATTTCTACTAGATATACACATTTTAAAACCAGATCACAGATGTGGATTACATTAGAGACTCCTGCGGTCTCCACAGAGTTGGGTAGGACTGCCTTCAGTTCCTTTGCACCTTATTTATGGAACAAACTGCAGATCCAACTTAAGTTAGACACTCTGGTGTCCCTTGCCCATTTGAAAAATGTTATGGAGGATCAATATGATGTTGTCTGTGATTGTTTCTGTTGAATTGTGTCTTTGTTTTGTATGTTTGAAATGTTCTTGTCTGTATGCCTAAAACTGTACATGTCAACATGTTTACACAGGCCACAGCCGTAAAAGAGATCCAGGTCTGTCTGTTTTCCCTGTTAAAATAAAGATAAAAAAAAAAAAAAAACACCTGTCCCCGGATTACATCTTCAAACTAAGGGTAACCATGGCATCTGTGACAGAGAGGGAGAAGCGTTCATCCATGTATACGGGTAAGATAGTCTAGCTAGCTACATTTTCAAATATTCCACTTTTCTAATTTTGTCAGAAAGTCGTTTTCAAGTTGGCTCGCTAGCTAACGTTAAGTGTATGATCTGTGTAGTAATATTATTCGTATCTCAGAGACATTTGCATTGCTAGCTATAGCCTAGTGTTAGCTAGCTAACATTGAACCTGGTTGGTTAGCCACCTACAGATTCATGCAGGGTAGTAACGTTATGAGTTGGAATTATGGTTCATTGTGTAGCTAGCTAGCTACAAGTCTAAATAAAGACTCCACTATACAAGTAACCATTTCAATAGAATGTTCATGATGTCACTGCGACAACTGTTGATAGACGTAGCTGGTAAATTCACTCTGGCTAGCCACTCCAATTACAGAGCACTCTCGTCTGAGTGAACCAGAGCGCAGAATAACTGACGAATTTACGAACACTCAACACCCGTTGAATATGGCCGGTGTCAGTAAACATTGGCAAAAAAGCATCATTAAATTGTTGCCAGCAGCACAGTTACGGTCACCAACGCTCTGGATAACATAACAGCCTAACCAGCTCTTCTACGGTGAGTAAAAAGGTCAGAGTGAGCTGTTCTCTCATTTGTGTCTGGAAGTAGCTAGCAAGTTAGCCAACGTTAGCCAGTTAGCTTGAGTGCTTGACTGCTGTTCTTAGGTTAAGGGCGTGTAAGTAAGCATTTCACTGTAAGGTCTACACATTTTCATATGATACATTCATAATAGATTTCACAACACACTAAGTGTGTTCCCTCAGGCCAATACTCCACTACCACATATCTACAACACAAAATCCATGTGTACGTGTGTGTATAGTGCATATGTTACCGTGTGTGTGTATGCATGTGTCTGTGCCTATGATTGTGTTGCTTCACAGTCCCCGCTGTTCCATAAGGTGTATTTTTATCTGTTTTTAAATCTGATTTTACTGCTTGTGTCAGTTACCTGATGTGGAACAGAGTTCCATGTAGTCATAGCTCTATGTAGTACTGTGTGCCTCCCATAGTCTGTTCTGGACTTGGGGACTGTGAAGAGACCTCTGGTGGCATGTCTTGTGTGGTATGCATGGGTGTCTGAGCTCTATGCTAGTCATTTAAACACAGCTCAATGCTTTCACCATGTCAATACCTCTCACAAATACAAGTAGTGATGAAGTCAATCTCTCCTCCACTTTGAGCCAGGAGAGATTGACATGCATATTATTAATATTAGCTCTCTGTGTACATCTAAGGACCAGCCATGCTGCCCTGTTCTGAACCAATTGCAATTTTCTAAGTCCCCCTTTGTGGCACCTGACCACATGACTGAACAGTAGTCCAGGTATGACAAAACTAGGGCCTGTAGGACCTGCCTTGTTGATAGTGTTGTTAAGAAGGTAGAAATTAGGGCTGGAGGACCTGCCTTGTTGATAGTGATGTTAAGAAGGTAGAAACTAGGGCCTGTAGGACCTGCCTTGTTGATAGTGATGTTAAGAAGGTAGAAACTAGGGCCTGTAGGACCTGCCATGTTGATAGTGTTGTTAAGAAGGCAGAGCTACGCTTTATTATGGACAGACTTCTCCCCATCTTAGCTACTGTTGTATCAATATGTTTTGACCATGACAGTTTACAATCCAGGATTACTCCAAGCAGTTTAGTCACCTCAACTTGCTCAATTTCCACATTATTCATTACAAGATCTAGTCTAACTTATTCCTTACCACCCATTCTGAAACGAACTGCAGCTCTTTGTTAAGTGTTGCATTCATTTCATTCACTGCAGTAGCTGACATGTATAGTGTTGAGTCATCCGCATACATAGACACACTGGTTTTACTCACAGCCAGTGGCATGTCATTAGTAAAGATTGAAAAAAGTAAGGGGCCTAGACAGCTGCCCTGGGGAATTCCTGATTCTACCTGGATTATGTTGGAGAGGCTTCCATTAAATAACACCCTCTGTGTTCTGTTAGACAGGTAACTCTTTATCCACAATATAGCAGGGGGTGTAAAGCCATAACACATGTTTTTACAGCAGCAGACAATGATTGTTAACCTCTCTAGGCTAGGCGGGACGAATTCGTCCCACCTACGTAACAGCCACTGCTATCCTGTGGCGCGATTTTCAAAACCTTAAAAATCCTATTACTTCAATTTCTCAAACATATGACTATTTTACAGCCATTTCAAGACAAGACTCTCGTTAATCTAACCACACTGTCCGATTTCAAAAAGGCTTTACAACGAAAGCAAAACATTAGATTATGTCAGCAGAGTACCAAGCCAGAAATAATCAGACACCCATTTTTCAAGCCAGCATATAATGTCACCAAAACCCAGAAGACAGCTAAATGCAGCACTCACCTTTGATGATCTTCATCAGATGACAACCCTAGGACATTATGTTATACAATACATGCATGTTTTGTTCAATCAAGTTCATATTTATATCAAAAACCAGCTTTTTACATTAGCATGTGACGTTCAGAACTAGCATACCCCCCGCAAACTTCCGGGGAATTCGCTAACATTTTACTAAATTACTCACGATAAACGTTCACAAAAAGCATAACAATTATTTTAAGAATTATAGATACAGACCTCCTCTATGCACTCGATATGTCCGATTTTAAAATAGCTTTTTGGTGAAAGCACATTTTGCAATATTCTAAGTACATAGCCCAGGCATCACGGGCTCGCTATTTAGACACCCGGCAAGTTTAGCACTCACCATAATCATATTTACTATTATAAAAGTTTCATTATCTTTTGTTGTCTTCGTCAGAATACACACCCAGGACTGCTACTTCAATAACAAATGTTGGTTTGGTCCAAAATAATCCATCGTTATATCCGAATAGCGGCGTTTTGTTTGTGCGTTCCAGACACTATCCGAAATAGTAAAGAAGTGTCACGCGCTTGGCGCAATTCGTGACAATAAAATTCTAAGTATTCCATTAGCGTACTTCGAAGCATGTCAACCGCTGTTTAAAATCAATTTTTACGACACTTTTCTCGTAGAAAAGCGATAATATTCCGACAGGGAATCTCCTTTTCGGCAAACAGAGGAAAAAATCCCAAAGGCGGGGGCGGTCGGGGTCACGACATTCTGTTTTTTCCCGGGCTCTGAGAGCCTATGGACGACGTGGGAAGTGTCACGTTAGAGCAGAGATCCTTAGTAAATGATAGAGATGGAAAAGAAGTTCAACAAATGGTCAGACAGGCCACTTCCTGTAAAGGAATCTCTCAGGTTTTGACCTGCCATTTGAGTTCTGTTATACTCACAGACACCATTCAAACAGTTTTAGAAAATTTAGGGTGTTTTCTATCCATATGTAATAAGTATATGCATATTCTAGTTACTGGGTAGGAGTGGTAACCAGATTAAATCGGGTATGTTTTTTATCCAGCCGTGTCAATGCTGCCCCCTAGACCTAACAGGATAATGTCAAAAGCTGCACTGAAGACTAACAAAACGGCTCTCACAATCTTTTTATAATCAATTTCTCTCAGCCAATCATTGGTCATTTGTGTAAGTGCTGTGTTTGTTGATTGTCCTTCCCTATTAGCGTGCTGAAAGTCTGTTGTCAATTTGGTTACTGTAAAATAGCATTGTATCTGGTCAAACACAATTTTTTCCAAATGTTTACTAAGGGTTGGTAACAGTATGATTGGTCAGCTGTTTGAGCCAGTAAAGGGGGCTTTACTATTCTTGGGTAGTGGAATGACTTTAGCTTCCCTCCAGGCCTGAGGGCTCACACTTTCTAGTAGGCTTAAATTGAAGATATGGCAAATAGGAGTGCCGATATTGTCCGCTATTGTCCTCAGTAATTTTCCATCCAAGTTGTCAGACCACGGTGGCTTGTCGTTGTTGATAGACAACAATACGTTTTTCACCTGTTTCACACTCACTTTACAAAATTCTAAATTACAATTCTTGTCTTTCATAATTTGGTCAGATATACTTGGATGTGTAGTGTCAGCGTTTGTTGCTGGCATGTCATGCCTAAATTTGCTAATCTTGCCAATGAGAAAATCATTCAAGTAGTTGGCAATATCAGTCGGTAGATGTGATCAATACATGTTGATGATTTCAGTCCTGTGCTGTGTGTAACTACCCTGGTAGGTTGACTGACAATCTGAACCAGGTTGCAGGCACTGGTTACAGTTTGAAACTTTTTCTTGACTGGGCAGCTTGATGAAAGCCAATCAATATTTAAAATCACCCAGAAAATATACCTCTCTGTTGATATCACATACATTATCAAGCATTTCACACATTATCCAGATACTGACTGTTAGCACTTGGTGGTCTATAGCAGCTTCCCACCAGAATGGGCTTTAGGTGAGGCAGATGAACCTGTACTGTTTGAATGGTGTCTGTGAGTATAACAGAACTCATATGGCAGGCAAAAACCTGAGATGATTCTATATGGGAAGTGGCCTGTCTGACAAGTTGTTGTTCATCTTGGCTCTTTTTATTGAAGACTGAGGATCTTTGCTCTAACGTGACACTTCCTACGGCTCCCATAGGCTCTCAGAGCCCGGGAAAAAGCTGAACGATATCGAGGCAGCCTCTGGCTGAAACACATTATCGCTTTTGGCAAGTGGCCGATCAGAGTACTATGGGCTTAGGCGTGTGCCCGAGTCGACCCCATGCTTTATTTTCTTTCGTATGTTTACCTAAATGCAGATTCCCGGTCGGAATATTATCGCTTTTTTACGAGAAAAATGGCATAAAAATGGATTTTAAACAGCGGTTGACATGCTTCGAAGTACGGTAACGGAATATTTAGACATTTTTTGTCACGAAATGCGCCATGCTCGTAACCCTTATTTACCCTTTTGGATAGTGTCTTGAACGCACGAACAAAACGCCGCTATTTGGATATAACTATGGTTTATTTGGGACCAAACCAACATTTGTTATTGAAGTAGAAGTCCTGGGAGTACATTCTGACGAACAACACCAAAGGTAATAACATTTTTCTTATAGTAAATCTGACTTTGGTGAGTGCTAAACTTGCTGGGTGTCTAAATAGCTAGCCCTGTGATGCCGGGCTATCTACTTAGAATATTGCAAAATGTGCTTTCACCGAAAAGCTATTTTAAAATCGGACATATCGAGTGCATAGAGGAGTTCTGTATCTATAATTCTTAAAATAATTGTTATACTTTTTGTGAACGTTTATCGTGAGTAAATTCACCGGAAGTTTGCGGGGGATATGCTAGTTCTGAACGTCACATGCTAATGTAAAAAGCTGGTTTTTGATATAAATACGAACTTGATTGAACAAAACATGCATGTATTGTATAACATAATGTCCTAGGTGTGTCATCTGATGAAGATCATCAAAGGTTAGTGCTGCATTTAGCTGTCTTCTGGGTTTATGTGACATTATATGCTAGCTTGAAAAATGGGTGTCTGATTATTTCTGGCTGGGTACTCTGCTGACATAATGTAATGTTTTGCTTTCGCTGTAAAGCCTTTTTGAAATCGGACAGTGTGGTTAGATTAACGAGAGTCTTGTCTTTAAAATGGTGTAAAATAGTCATATGTTTGAAAAATTGAAGTTTTTGCATTTTTGACGTATTTGAATAACGCGCCACGCGATTACACTGGCTGTTGAGTAGGTGGGACGCAAGCGTCCCACCTAGCCCATAGAGATTAACGTGGGCTATTATGAGCACTTTTCTGGGATGCTTGCTTGTTTTCGTTGCTTTACTGGAATGCTTAGCAGAAGTAGATATTCTCATGTTATTTATGTTAGTGCAGGGTGTGCTGCACACAGTGGACTTCCTACACGGGCACCCCTTCTCAGTGCTAAAAGCATAAATCTGGTTCACAGGCACATGAGTGCAGCAGGATCAGCAGAGGCATTCAGGACAGTTAGAGGAACATACAGTGCCTTGCAAAAGTATTCACCCCTCTTGGCGTTTTTCCTATTTTGTTGCATTACAACCTGTAATTTAAATAGATTTTTATTTGGATTTCATGTAATGGACATACACAAAATAGTCCAAATTGGTGAAGTGAAATGGAAAAAAAGAATGTTTCAAAAAATTCAAAAAAATTTACTGAAAAGTGGTGCATGCCTATGTATTCACCCCTTTGCTATTAAGCCCCTAAATAAGATCTGGTGCAACCAATTACCTTCAGAAGTCACATAATTAGTTAAATAAAGTTCACCTGTGTGCAATCTAAGTGTCACATGATCTGTCACATGATCTCAGTATGTATACACCTGTTCTGAAAGGCCCCAGAGTCTGCAACACCACCAAGGAAGTGGCACCATGTAGACCAAGGAGCTCTCCAAACAGGTCAGGAAAAAAGTTGCGGAGAAGTACAGATCAGGGTTTTATTATAAAAAAAATATCTGAAACTTTGAACATCCCACAGAGCATTAAATCCATTATTAAAAAATGGAAGGAATATGGCACCACAACAAACCTGCCAAGAGAGGGCCGCCCACCAAAACTCACCGACCAGGCAAGGAGGGCATTAATCAGAGAGGCAACAAAGAGACCAAAGATAAACCTGAAGGAGCTGCAAAGCTTCACAATGGAGATTGGAGTCTGTCCTATCTGTCCATAGGACCACTTTAAGCCGTACACTCCACAGAGCTGGGCTTTATGGAAGAATGGCCAGAAACAAATAAGCAAACATGTTTGGTGTTTGCCAAAAGGCATGTGGGAGACTCCCCAAACATATGAAAGAAGGTACTCTGGTCAGATGAGACTAAAATGTAGCTTTTTGGCCATCAAGGAAAACGCTATGTCTGGCGCAAACCCAACACCTCTCATCACCCAGAGAACACCATCCCTACAGTGAAGCATGGTGGTGGCAGCATCATGCTGTGGGGATGTTCTCCATCGGCAGGGACTGGGAAACTGGTCAGAATTGAAGGAATGATGGATGGCGCTAAATACAGGGACATTTTTGACAGAAACCTGTTTCAGTCTTCCAGAGATTTGAGACTGGGACGGAGGTTCACCTTCCAGCAGGACAATGACCCCAAGCATACTGCTAAAGCAACACTCGAGTGGTTTAAGGGGAAACATTTAAATGTATTGGAATGGCTTAGTCAAAGCCCAGACCTCAATCCAATTGAGAATATGTGGTATGACTTAAAGATTGCTGTACACCAGCAGAACCCATCCAACTTGAAGGAGCTGGAGCAGTTTTGCCTTGAAGAATGGGCAAAAATCCCAGTGGCTAGATGTGCCAAGCTTATGGAGACATACCCCAAGAGACTTGTAGCTGCAATTGCTGCAAAAGGTGTCTCTACCAAATATTGACATTGGGAGGAGGTGAATAGTTATGCATGCTCAAGTTCAGTTGTTTTGTCTTATTTCTTGTTTCCCCCAAAAAAATTGTATCTTCAAAGTAGTAGGCATGTTGTGTAAATGAAATGATACAAACCCCTCAAAAATCAATTTTAATTCCAGGATGTAAGGCAACAAAATAGGAAAAATGCCAATGTGGGGTGAATACTTTCGCAAGCCACTGTACATTAGGTTACTTACATTGTGTCTACCAATGCCCCTGGTATAATGTACATTTGCGAAAGCATTATGATAACTCAGCGACACATATCGTAGGGATTAACTGAGCTGGGCTTGGGTCATTTGATAAGTCATTGTCTCAACGCAGCTTTATAATGAATGGATGGGACGTTAAATGGTTGTCCTGACTCTCTGAGGTCATTAAAGATCCCATTGCACTTATCGTAAGAGTAGGGGTGTTAACCCCGGTGTCCTGGCTAAACTCCCAATCTGGCCCTCATACCATCACGGTCACCTAATCATCCTCATCTTACAATTGGCTCATTCATCCCCCTCTTCTCCCCTGTAACTATTCCCCAGGTCGTTGCTGTAAATGAGAATGTGTTCTCAGTCAATTTACCTGGTAAAATAACGGTAAAATAAAATAAAATAAAATAAATATAATGCTTAGAAAGGATCCAGGAACCCAAATGATTTTGGTGGATCCCATCCCATCATATAAAACGTGTTTTGTTTTTCTTCTTTGTTTTTCTTCGACTCCGCTATCAGATGGGGGAGAAGAGAGATGGCTCCCCTGGCGAACGAACACTGGCCAGTCGTATAACGACAAACGACAAGACAGAGATATATCCAACATGCGCGAACGCTGTCCAGACACCGGCGTAGAAAAGGTTAAACATTCCACTTTGCTTTACTTCTCCAGTTTCTTAAGTAGGCTGGCTACCCGTGTGATTAAGGAAGTCACCTCAAGCCAATAATCCTTGGCAAGCAAATTGCTGCATTGGATCTCAAATCAAATCAAATTTATTTATATAGCCCTTCGTACATCAGCTGATATCTCAAAGTGCTGTACAGAAACCCAGCCTAAAACCCCAAACAGCAAGCAAAGCATGTGAAAGAAGCACGGTGGCTAGGAAAAACTCCCTAGGAAAAACTCCCTAGAAAGGCCAAAAACCTAGGAAGAAACCTAGAGAGGAACCAGGCTATGAGGGGTGGCCAGTCCTCTTCTGGCTGTGCCGGGTGGATATTATAACAGATCTCTTAATAATCTAGTTTGTTTTGAAACAGGGCGTAGTAGATACAGCTTCTACAGCACTAGAACCATTCATTTACTTCTCCAGACAAAGAGGGCTGGAAAACTCATCTGGGACTAACCTTTTTTTTTTTAGCTTGATGGCTAACGTTAGCAGCTTAGCTAGGTTAGCGGCTCTTTGAAGCAGACTCTAACCTGTCAGTTAAGCGGGATTCCGGAGACAAGAAATAGCGGTCTTAGCTGTTAAAAGCTAACAGCGTCGCGGAATCTATGCAAAAACAAGTTCGGTATTTATGTTTATTAACAAAGATTAGTTATGTTCAAGGGCCAAACATTCAAGGGCCATTTTCTCAAAAGTGAGGTTACAAATGTATCAACTTTCGCAGAATTACTTATACATTGTTCCTCAACTGTAGTGTCTGATATAACATATTCTAGCCTCTACTTTTATCTAATGTAAAAAAAAAAAAAGCTAAACATTTCAAATTACGCTACGTAAGATCGAACCAGTCGGCCATTTTTGATTCCCAGTTACATTGTACATTTTGTGCCAAATATAAATAGTGTGAGCAATAATAGGACCAAAGCTAGTTTACATTGTTTAAGGGATATATCAGTGGAGACCACCTCTTCCAGGACAATAGGAGACACCATATTACATTGTTTAAGGGATATATCAGTGGGGACCACCTCTTCCAGGACAATAGGAGACACTATATTTCTCTCTATAGTCAGCCAGGGGATGGGACGAAATACCTGGAAATACAATTTAAGGTTCGGTACGGATAGTCCTCCCACGTCTTTTCCTCTTTGAAGTTAGTTAATTTCATACAAGCTCGCTTTTACCTTGCGATATACAACGCCTTCGGGAAAATGTTCAGACCCCTTGACTTATTCCATGTTTTGTTACGTTACAGCCTTATTCTAAAGTTGATTACATATATCTGTTTTCTCATCAATCTACACACAATACCCCGTAATGACAAAGCAAAAAACAGGTTTTCATCAAGGATCTCTCTGTACTTTATCTGAATCTTATTTCTCATGGTCAGAGTCCTTTTGATGCCTTTCGGCAAACTTCAAGCAGCCTGTCATGTACCTTTTACTGAGGAGTGGCTTCCGTCTGGCTACTCTACCAGAAAGGCCTGATTGGTGGAGTGCTGCAGAGGTTGTCCTTCTGGAAGGATCTCCCATCTCCACAGAGAAACTGTTAGAATGACCATCGGGTTCTTGGTCACCTCCTTGACCAAGGCCCTTCTCCCCCGATTGCTCAGATTGGCCGGGCGGCCAGCTCTAGGAAGAGTCTTGGTGGTTCCAAACTTCTTCCTTTTAAGAATGATGGAGGCCACTGTGTTCTTGGGGACCTTCAATGCTGCAGACATTTGTTGGTACTATATCTATGCCTAGACACAATCCTGTCTCGGAGCTCTACGGACAATTTCTTCGACCTCATGGCTTGGTTTTTGCTCTGACATGCACTGTCAACTGTGGGACCTTATATAGACAGGTGTGTGCCTTTCCAAATCATGTCCAATCAATTGAATTTAGCACAGGTGGACTCCAATCAAGTTGTAGAAACATCAAGGATGATCAATGGAAACAGGATAGACCTGAACTCAATTTCGAGTCTCATAGCAAAGGGTCTGAATACTTATGTATTGTACTTATGTATTGTGGCTCAGTTGGTAGAGCATGGTGTTTGCAACGCCAGGGTTGTGGGTTCGATTCCCACGGGGGACCAGTAAGGAGAAGAAAAAAAATGAAATGTATGCATTCACTACTGTAAGTCGCTCTGGATAAGAGCGTCTGCTAAATGACTAAAATTTAAATAAAGTATTTCGGTTGAATATTTTTCATTTTTTTACATTTGCTAACCATTTGCTAACCATTTGCTAACCATTCTAGTCTAACAAAAGACAGGGGTAGAACTGCCCAAGGAGCTTTGGTTTCTGATGTCAGATATGTAATAGTGGAGGATAAGGGTTTAACAAACCCAAAAGTACATTTTGAGAGGGGACAACATTATTTTTGAAAATAGTTTCATGTCTGTGTTTATCGAAGAAAGATAGGGGGCGATAGTGAGAGCACAGGGTGGCATCCTTACCTTGTTTAAATAGAAGCTAAATTAGTGCTGTATTCACATCCCTTCTAAATGAACCTTTGTGAACGGCTGTGTTTATCATTTACACTAACACTGGACCTAATTGGTTCCAAAATAAAATAAGTAACCCAATTCATACCTTTATAATTACGTTAGCAGACTTGACAAGTAAGTGTGTGTAACAAAGATTTAAAAACACTTTCAATGCACAAACACATTCGCAGTAGATCTCTCTCACCATTGCAGTGGGTGACCATGGCTAGCAGCTGCTGCACTGTGTCAGTCAGTATAGCCTGCTGTTTCTGCAGTAGTGTGCTGTTTTGTGTGGAGGTCCCCAGCTCTCCCTGTAGCTGGGTGACCAGGCGCCTCTGTCTCTCCAGCATGTCCTGCAGCTGCTGTTTCTCCCTCTGAAGACCCTGGAGCTCCTTAACGTGCCTGGCCTCTAAAGCTGAGAACCTCTGCTCCAGCAAACTATGAGAGAGAGAGATTGAGAGAGGGAGAGAGAGAGAGAGAGATTGAGAGAGGGAGAGATTGAGAGAGGAAGAGAGAGAGATTGAAAGAGGGAGAGCGAGGGGGGAGAGAGAAAGAGAGAGAGAGAGAGAGAGAGAGAGAGAGAGAGAGAGAGAGAGAGAGAGAGAGAGAGAGAGAGAGAGAGAGAGGAACCATCCTACAGGGACAGTCAAAGAACCCTTGATGAACATTCTTTTTTCCCCCTAAGAGTGACCTAGCCATAAGAAAGGGAGGTGGCAGATAGCCTAGAGATTAGAGGAGTGGGACAGCAACTGAAGGGTTGACCCCTAGTTGGGGATCAGGTGACATTGATGTAGTAAGTAGAGAGACCTGTGTCAGCACTATACAGCAGCACTAGATTGGTTGATTCAAAGGAACCAATTGGGTTAAAGGAATTAGCATTATGCCGTCTCCTGTACCTCCCCATGGCCAGACGAATAGATGAATGCAGAGGGGAAACAAAGGCACGTTCCATTCAGTAAATGCCAAGGAAACAGCCTGAGAACAGCCCAGGGATATGCCTGGGTTGTCCGCAACACCCTCTGTAGCACTTTGCGGTCAAGCGCAGTGCATTTGCCATACCAGGCGGTGATGCAGCCAGTCAAGATGCTCTCGATGGTGCAGCTGTATAACTTTTTTTGGAGGATCTGAGGGCCCCGTGCCAAATATTTTCAGCCTCCTGAGGTGGAAGAGGCACTGCCACGCTCACTTCATGATTTTGTGTGTGTGGACCATGTTAGATCCTTGGTGATGTAGTAATGGCCTTTGTGTGTGGACGGTGTTATGCATACTGGATGGACCGGTTACCTTACGCTGCGTTCCAAACTTTCTATCCGTGAGTGAGTGAGTGAGTGAGTGAGTGAGTGAGTGAGTGAGTGAGTGAGTGAGTGAGTGAGTGAGTGAGTGAGTGAGTGAGTGAGTGAGTGAGTGAGTGAGTCAGTCAGTCAGTCAGTCAGTCACCCACGCACACCAGCAGCTGACGTTTGCATATCGAGTGGCTCAATCACTACCCTGGGGGTGACCGTGACGTGCCTGCTTGCATGTGTGTATTACCCACCCCGCTCCAAACGAAGCCTGTAAAATATCCCAGTCTGATGTTTATAGCTCTGACTAACAACATAGCAGAAAACAACCCAGAGCTACACAGACTGATACAAGCTGCTTCTCACTGCTCTGCACGGTACCCGCTCTCTGAGGGCGGGGTGGATAGGGCCCTCTGAGGGAGTGGTGGATAGGGCTCTCTGAGGGACTGGTGGATAGGGCCCTCTGAGGGACTGGTGGATAGGGCCCTCTGAGGGACTGGTGGATAGGGCCCTCTGAGGGACTGGTGGATAGGGCCCTCTGAGGGACTGGTGGATAGGGCCCTCTGAGGGACTGGTGGATAGGGCCCTCTGAGGGACTGGTGGATAGGGCCCTCTGAGGGACTGGTGGATAGGGCCCTCTGAGGGACTGGTGGATAGGGCCCTCTGAGGGACTGGTGGATAGGGCCCTCTGAGGGCGTGGTGGGTAGGGCCCTCTGAGGGACTGGTGGATAGGGCCCTCTGAGGGAGTGGTGGATAGGGCCCTCTGAGGGAGTGGTGGATAGGGCCCTCTGAGGGAGTGGTGGATAGGGCTGCTGTACCTGCTTTTATCGTTGAGTTGTGAGATCTCCTGATTCTGCTGGAGGATGTGTTTCTCTAGACGGTCAGTGAACAGAGAATACTCTAACAGCTGAATCTCCATTCTGCTGGTCTGGTTCAGCACCTGCAGAGGGAGGGAGGGAGGGAGGGAGGGAGGGAGGGAGGGAGGGAGGGAGGGAGGGAGGGAGGGAGGGAGGGAGGGAGGGAGGGAGGGAGGGAGGGAGGGAGGGAGGGAGGGA
>NC_138304.1:107058597-107068597 GCF_965601325.2 Salmo salar
TCACTATCTCAACACTCACACTCTCTTTAGTGACTACCTCAGTTTTAGTGAACCCTGAGGGAGAACAGAAAGACAAGAGGACGATGTCTTACCTTCTGCAACCACTGTGTATTATTCTCTATGGAGATCTCCAAACTCTCCAGCTTCCTCTCCTGCCGCGAGGGCCTAGCGGGTTGGGCTTTGGCCTGCTCAGGGTGACTCGATCCTGGGTCGGGGGCTGGCGGTGGTGGGAAGTCCCTCTGGAGGGAGTTGGTGACCTGGTAGTCTTTGAGGGGTTGGCAGTGTTCCACCTCAGGGAGTATGAAAGTGTAACTGCAGGGTCCATGTTGCACCCGGTGCTGCTTCTTCTCTGAGCCAATCACTGCAGTCGACAGGTAAGCCAGGTAGGCCAGGGCTAGGGCCAGCAGCCGGCCCATCTCAGGTGAGACGAGGACAGGGGGGGAGTGGAGGAGAAGAGGGGGAAGAGGAGTGAGGGAGAAGGGTAAGTGGAGAAGGGAGATGGAGGGTCGTCACAGTTTAGCAGAGCAGAGAAGAACACCGAAAGAGTCTCTCTCTCTCCCTCCTTGACTTTCTAAGTCTCTCTGTTTTCAACGCCTTCTCATTCCCTCGGTTGCAAACTTTCAATTTATCCACAGTGTGTTGCTCTGCTTGAAGTTGCTGCTTTTGCTCTTTCAGTTGTCAGAGAATTTCTGTATCTATGTTGCAATGGATCAGTCGCGCTGTCTTCCCCCGAAAACCAACTCCTGCTATTCCACAGCTCTCTATCTGTCTGGACAGATACACAAAACACCCATACACACACACACTCTCTTACACACACACACACACACACACACACACACAAGCAGGAAGAGCTGATTGCAGTCTGTTCTCTCCGCGGTGTTCAGATGGGACGACTCGCTCCTGGAAACAAGCTGCTCCCCAGTCTGATTATTAACCTTCTGTATTGTTGCCATGTGTTTCATCCGTCTCTCTGTGTCTCTCTCTCTCTCTTTCTCTCTCTTGCCTGCTTCCTTTTTCAGGCTGTGTTTGTCCATTGGCCTGGATGGAGAGAGGAGGAGGAGTAGAGAAGAGAGAGAGCAGCTGGGTCTGGGATGTTGGCTAAAGGTGGCAGAGCTCTAAAAGTAGTGATAGGAAGTACCTCTCCTCTAAACCCCTTCGCTCTTCAACACATTATCACTCAAACACCCTCCCTCCCTCTCTCACAGGGGTACTCCCTCCCTCTCCCTCCCTCTCCTTCCCTCTCCTTCCCTCCCTCTACCTCCCTCCCTCTACCTCCCTCCCTCGCAGGGGTGCTCCCTTCCCTCTCCCTCCCTCTCTCTCTCTCTCTCCCTCCCTCCCTCTCCTTCCCTCTCCCTCCCTCCCTCTCCCTCCCTCTCCTTCCCTCTACCTCCCTCCCTCTCCCTCCCTCCCTCTCCTTCCCTCTACCTCCCTCCCTCTACCTCCCTCCCTCCCTCTCCTTCCCTCTCCCTCCCTCGCAGGGGTGCTCCCTTCCCTCTCCCTCCCTCTCTCTCTCTCTCTCCCTCCCTCCCTCTCCTTCCCTCTCCCTCCCTCTCCCTCCCGCTCCCTCTCCTTCCCTCACCCTCCCTCCCTCGCAGGGATGCTCCCCTCCCTCCCTCTCACTCACTCTCCTTCTCTCTCCCTCTCTCCCTCGCAGGGGTGCTCCCTTCCCTCTCCCTCTCTCTCTCTCTCTCCCTCTCTCTCCCTCCCTCTCTCTCCCTCTCCCTCCCTCCCTCCCTCCCTCTAGCTCACACCCTCCCTTGAATCAGGGGTGAGAGGAAAACCACAAAAATGTCTGGCAGATGTGGTTTGATCCATCCCACCTGTAAGACGTGAGTCTTTATGGCCTCTACCATCTAGAACAGAGGGGTGTACTGGCCTCTACCATCTAGAACAGAGGGGGTGTACTGGCCTCTACCATCTAGAACAGAGGGGGTGTACTGGCCTCTACCATCTAGAACAGAGGGGTGTACTGGCCTCTACCATCTAGAACAGAGGGGTGTACTGGCCTCTACCATGTAGAACAGAGGGGTGTACTGGCCTCTACCATCTAGAACAGAGGGGTGTACTGGCCTCTACCATCGAGGGGTGTACTGGCCTCTACCATCTAGAACAGAGGGGTATACTGGCCTCTACCATCTAGAACAGAGGAGTGTACTGGCCTCTACCATCTAGAACAGAGGGGTGTACTGGCCTCTACCATCTAGAACAGAGGGGTGTACTGGCCTCTACCATCTAGAACAGAGGGGTGTACTGGCCTCTACCATCTAGAACAGAGGGGTGTACTGGCCTCTACCATCTAGAACAGAGGGGTGTACTGGCCTCTACCATCTAGAACAGAGGGGTGTACTGGCCTCTACCATCTAGAACAGAGGGGTGTACTGGCCTCTACCATCTAGAACAGAGGGGTGTACTGGCCTCTACCATCTAGAACAGAGGGGTGTACGGGCCTCTACCATCGAGGGGTGTACTGGCCTCTACCATCTAGAACAGAGGGGTGTACTGGCCTCTACCATCTAGAACAGAGGGGTGTACTGGCCTCTACCATCTAGAACAGAGGGGTGTACTGGCCTCTACCATCTAGAACAGAGGGGTGTACTGGCCTCTACCATCTAGAACAGAGGGGTGTACTGGCCTCTACCATCTAGAACAGAGGGGTGTACTGGCCTCTACCATCTAGAACAGAGGGGTGTACTGGCCTCTACCATCTAGAACAGAGGGGTGAACTGGCCTCTACCATCTAGAACAGAGGGGGTGTACTGGCCTCTACCATCTAGAACAGAGGGGTGTACTGGCCTCTACCATCGAGGGGTGTACTGGCCTCTACCATCGAGGGGTGTACTGGCCTCTACCATCGAGGGGTGTACTGGCCTCTACCATCGAGGGGTGTACTGGCCTCTACCATCTAGAACAGAGGGGTGTACTGGCCTCTACCATCTAGAACAGAGGGGTGTACTGGCCTCTACCATCTAGAACAGAGGGGTGTACTGGCCTCTACCATCTAGAACAGAGGGGTGTACTGGCCTCTACCATCGTGGGGTGTACTGGCCTCTACCATCTAGAACAGAGGGGTGTACTGGCCTCTACCATCTAGAACAGAGGGGTGTACTGGCCTCTACCATCTAGAACAGAGGGGTGTACTGGCCTCTACCATCTAGAACAGAGGGGGTGTACTGGCCTCTACCATCTAGAACAGAGGGGGTGTACTGGCCTCTACCATCTAGAACAGAGGGGTGTACTGGTCTCTACCATCTAGAACAGAGGGGTGTACTGGCCTCTACCATCTAGAACAGAGGGGTGTACTGGCCTCTACCATCTAGAACAGAGGGGTGAACTGGCCTCTACCATCTAGAACAGAGGGGTGTACTGGCCTCTACCATCTAGAACAGAGGGGTGTACTGGCCTCTACCATCTAGAACAGAGGGGTGTACTGGCCTCTACCATCTAGAACAGAGGGGTGTACTGGCCTCTACCATCGAGGGGTGTACTGGCCTCTACCATCTAGAACAGAGGGGTGTACTGGCATCTACCATCTAGAACAGAGGGGTGTACTGGTCTCTACCATCTAGAACAGAGGGGTGTACTGGCCTCTACCATCTAGAACAGAGGGGTGTACTGGCATCTACCATCTAGAACAGAGGGGTGTACTGGCCTCTACCATCTAGAACAGAGGGGTGTACTGGCCTCTACCATCTAGAACAGAGGGGTGTACTGGCATCTACCATCTAGAACAGAGGGGTGTACTGGCCTCTACCATCTAGAACAGAGGGGTGTACTGGCATCTACCATCTAGAACAGTAGGGGTGTACTGGCGGCTACCACATTAATATTGAATAACAATGCTGAGAAATCACTGTTTGTGGCTTTTTTTCCTCATTTGTTTGTTTGTCCAGAGAGCCACCTGCTTTGAGCCTCATCGATTTACCAAAATAAATTATATCAAATACATATAAACAATGTAAAGAAAACAAAAAGAGTTAATAAAGCCTACCTGCCAGTAGGTAAATGTACTGCTACCTGCCAGTAGGTAAATGTACTCCTCCTACCTGCCAGTAGATAAATGTACTCCTGCTACCTGCCAGTAGGTAAATGTACTCCTGCTACCTGCCAGTAGGTAAATGTACTCCTGCCTGCCAGTAGGTAAATGTACTCCTCCGCCTGCCAGTAGGTAAATGTACTCCTACTACCTGCCAGTAGATAAATGTACTCCTACTACCTGCCAGTAGATAAATGTACTCCTGCTACCTGCCAGTAGGTAAATGTACTCCTACTACCTGCCAGTAGATAAATGTACTCCTACTACCTGCCAGTAGATAAATGTACTCCTGCTACCTGCCAGTAGGTAAATGTACTCCCTACCTGCCAGTAGGTAAATGTACTCCTGCTACCTGCCAGTAGATAAATGTACTCCTGCTACCTGCCAGTAGATAAATGTACTCCCTACCTGCCAGTAGCTAAATGTACTCCTGCTACCTGCCAGTAGGTAAATGTACTCCTACCTGCCAGTAGGTAAATGTACTCCTGCTACCTGCCAGTAGGTAAATGTACTCCTGCTACCTGCCAGTAGATAAATGTACTCCTGCTACCTGCCAGTAGATAAATGTACTCCTGCTACCTGCCAGTAGATAAATGTACTCCTGCTACCTGCCAGTAGGTAAATGTACTCCTGCTACCTGCCAGTAGATAAATGTACTCCTACTACCTGCCAGTAGGTAAATGTACTCCTTCTACCTGCCAGTAGATAAATGTACTCCTGCTACCTGCCAGTAGATAAATGTACTCCTGCTACCTGCCAGTAGATAAATGTACTCCTGCTACCTGCCAGTAGATAAATGTACTCCTACTACCTGCCAGTAGATAAATGTACTCCTTCTACCTGCCAGTAGATAAATGTATTCCTTCTACCTGCCAGTAGATAAATGTACTCCTTCTACCTGCCAGTAGATAAATGTACTCCTGCTACCTGCCAGTAGATAAATGTACTCCTTCTACCTGCCAGTAGATAAATGTATTCCTTCTACCTGCCAGTAGATAAATGTACTCCTTCTACCTGCCAGTAGATAAATGTACTCCTTCTACCTGCCAGTAGATAAATGTATTCCTTCTACCTGCCAGTAGATAAATGTACTCCTTCTACCTGCCAGTAGATAAATGTACTCCTTCTACCTGCCAGTAGATAAATGTACTCCTGCTACCTGCCAGTAGGTAAATGTACTCCTGCTACCTGCCAGTAGATAAATGTACTCCTGCTGCTCCTACCTGCCAGTGGATAAATGTACTCCTCCTACCTGCCAGTAGTTAAATGTACTCCTTCTACCTGCCAGTATATAAATGTACTCCTGCTACCTGCCAGTAGATAAATGTACTCCTTCTACCTGCCAGTAGATAAATGTACTCCTATCTGCCAGTAGATAAATGTACTCCTTCTACCTGCCAGTAGATAAATGTACTCCTCCTACCTGCCAGTAGATAAATGTACTCCTTCTACCTGCCAGTAGATAAATGTACTCCTCCTACCTGCCAGTAGATAAATGTACTCCTCCTACATCAGAGCTCCACCTGTTTGAGCCCGACCTGTTTAGCATATGAAAAATGTAATCAGACACCTTGACTTTTTCCACATTTTGTTACGTTACTGCCTTCTCCTGAAATGTTTGCAAATGTATTCAAAATATTAAACAGAAATACCTTATTTACATAAGTATTCAGACCCTTTGCTATGAGACTCGAAATTGAGCTCAGGTGCATCCTGTTTCCATTGATCATCCTTGAGATGTTTCTACAACTTGATTGGAGTCCACCTGTGATAAATTCAATTGACTGGACATGAAACCAAGCCATGAGGTCGAAGGAATTGTCTGTAGAACTCTGAGACAGGATTGTGTCGAGGCACAGATCTGGGGTATCAAAAAAGGTCTGCAGCATTGAAGGTCCCCAAGAACACAGTGGCCTCCATCATTCTTAAAAGGAAGAAGTTTGGAACCACCAAGACTCTTCCTAGAGCTGGCCGCCCGGCCAAACTGAGCAATCGGGGGAGAAGGGCCTTGGTCAAGGAGGTGACCAAGAACCCGATGGTCACTCTGACAGTTTCTCTGTGGAGATGGGAGATCCTTCCAGAAGGACAACCTCTGCAGCACTCCACCAATTAGGCCTTTCTGGTAGAGTAGCCAGACGGAATTCACTCCTCAGTAAAAGGTACATGACAGCCTGCTTGGAGTTTGCCAAAAGGCACCTAAAAGGCACTCTCAGACCATTAGAAACAAGATTCTCTGATCTGATGAAACCAAGACTGAGCTCTTTGGCCTGAATTCTAAGAATTACTTCTGGATGAAACCTGGCACCAACCCTATGGTGAAGCATGGTGGTGGCACCATCCCTACGGTGAAGCATGGTGGTGGCAGCATCATGCTGTGGGGATGTTCTTCAGCGGCAGGGACTGGGAGACTAGTCAGTATCAAGGGAAAGATGAACGGAGCAACGTATAGAGAAATCTTTAATGAAAACCTTCTACAGAGAGCTCAGGACCTCAGACTGGGGTGAAGGTTCACCTTCCAACAGGACAACGACTCTAAGCACACAGCCAAGACAACGCAGGAGTGAATTTAGGACAAGTCTGTGAATGTTCTTGAGTGGCTCAGCCTGAGCCCGGACTTGAACCCGATCAAACATCTCTGGAGAGACCTGAAGATAGCTGTGCAGCAACGCTCTCCATCCAACCTGACAGAGGTTACATTTTTACATTTTACATTTTAGTCATTTAGCAGACGCTCTTATCCAGAGCGACTTACAGTAGTGAATGCATACATTTCATACATTTTTTTTTTCTGTGCTGGCCCCCCGTGGGAACCGAACCCACAACCCTGGCGTTGCAAACACCATGCTCTACCAACTGAGCTACAGGGAAGGCTAGGTTGAGAGGATATGCAGAGAATAATGGGAGAAACTACAAATACAGGTGTGCCAAGCCTGTAGCGTCATACCCAAGACGACTCAAGGCTGTAATCACTGTCAAAGGTACTTCAACAAAGTACTGAGTAAAGGTTCTGAATACTTACGTAAATGCAATATTTTATTTGTTTATTTTTTATAAATTAATAAATTAGCAAACATTTCTAAATCAATTTTTTTGCTTTGTCATTATGGGGTATTGTGTGTAGATTGATGAGGGGTAAAACAATTTAATACATTTTAGAATAAGGCTGTAACCTAACAAATAAAAAAAGTCAAGGGGTCTGAATACTTTCCGAAGGCTCTGCAAATATATATTTTGTTGTTGCCTGTTTTGCATGTTATTTTGGTATTAATACGTGTCACATGTCAGTTTGAAACCAATGTAAAAAAAAAAAAAGAAATAATAATTGAGTTAATAAAGCTGCATACAAACACGGTCTCTTTTTTGCTTTCTTGAGTAAAGCAGCTCCATAATGCAGGTGTTTCAGCCCAGCTCAGTACTTTCTGTGGTGGAGGGGCAGCCAGAGGAATATACAGGTGTTTCAGCCCAGCTCAGTGCTTCCTGTGGTGGTGGGGCAGCCAGAGGAATATACAGGTGTTTCAGCCCAGCTCAGTGCTTCCTGTGGTGGTGGGGCAGCCAGCGGAATATACAGGTGTTTCAGCCCAGCTCAGTGCTTTCTGTGGTGGAGGGGCAGCCAGAGGAATATACAGGTGTTTCAGCCCAGCTCAGTGCTTCCTGTGGTGGAGGGGCAGCCAGAGGAATATACAGGTGTTTCAGCCCAGCTCAGTGCTTCCTGTGGTGGTGGGGCAGCCAGAGGAATATACAGGTGTTTCAGCCTAGCTCAGTGCTTCCTGTGGTGGTGGGGCAGCCAGAGGAATATACAGGTGTTTCAGCCCAGCTCAGTGCTTCCTGTGGTGGTGGGGCAGCCAGCGGAATATACAGGTGTTTCAGCCCAGCTCAGTGCTTTCTGTGGTGGAGGGGCAGCCAGAGGAATATACAGGGGTTTCAGCCCAGCTCAGTGCTTCCTGTGGTGGTGGGGCAGCCAGAGGAATATACAGGGGTTTCAGCCCAGCTCAGTGCTTCCTGTGGTGGTGGGGCAGCCAGAGGAATATACAGGTGTTTCAGCCCAGCTCAGTGCTTTCTGTGGTGGAGGGGCAGCCAGAGGAATATACAGGTGTTTCAGCCCAGCTCAGTGCTTCCTGTGGTGGAGGGGCAGCCAGAGGAATATACAGGTGTTTCAGCCCAGCTCAGTGCTTCCTGTGGTGGTGGGGCAGCCAGAGGAATATACAGGTGTTTCAGCCTAGCTCAGTGCTTCCTGTGGTGGTGGGGCAGCCAGAGGAATATACAGGTGTTTCAGCCCAGCTCAGTGCTTTCTGTGGTGGTGGGGCAGCCAGAGGAATATACAGGGGTTTCAGCCCAGCTCAGTGCTTCCTGTGGTGGTGGGGCAGCCAGAGGAATATACAGGTGTTTCAGCCCAGCTCAGTGCTTTCTGTGGTGGAGGGGCAGCCAGAGGAAAATACAGAGCGTAGGGGTTGGTAATGTTCTCTAGTTGCGCCGTGATTGGCTCAGTGTTCTGTCACTCATGGGGACACTACGTCACTGCAAAATCTACAGGGAGAGATCGGAAATTCTAGCCCCTTTGGGTGCTGCCATAGATTTACATTAGAAATGCCCATCCAAGAAGGCTCAAGGTCATTGGCCACAGATAAAATGTCAAATCACGTTATATCTACCGTAGCTTTGATTGGACTGATCATGTCAACATCTTACTCTCAAAATATTAGCTAGCAGTCATCATCATGAATCAAGTCAACAATCTACTGGAAAATCCTTTTGAATCCTTGTCATATGAAGATAAATGATAGATAAAACGTATCGGTGCTCATCGGCCATTGGAAATAAACATTACACAACAAGTTGGAAATCCTAAATTCAAACAATGAGTGGTTTGGAAGGAATCCGTGGCTAACTGCAAGCTTTGCAAAGCAATCCCTAGCCTGCTATTCAGTGGAGAGGGTGTGTGGTCCAAGTCTGGGTTTAAGGGTCTCTTTACCAAGCTTAAAAGGATAAACATTCACTCGCAACGTACCACGGGCCAGAAAAAAGTTGAATACATTTGCCATGCTGTCATTCCAGCATGACTTCTGCCGCGTTCAAAACAACTGGAAACTTGGAACTGGGAAAATACGATTCAAAACGGTCATCCAAATCGGAATTCCAAGTCGGGAACTTGGGCCTCTTTCTAAAGCTCCGACCTGAAGATCTCTGACATCATGATCCGACCTTGTTTTTTTTAAGAATTCCCAGCTGTCTTAAATCCAGAGATTTTGATGACAAAGTTTGATGACAAAATTTGCCCACAAGAAGGACTGTCGCACCGCCTTCCTGTACAAGTGAGCACAGCACAACAAGGTGAGTCCAAAAATGTATTGTATGCTGCTGCATAAATTATGTAATATGCCAGGGAGATGTGTATACTGTAGCTAAGAAAGTAATACTAAGTGTATGTTATGTAGTAAGCTGTTAGTAGCCCATGTACCCCACCCTAATCATTTGGTCACTTTCCCCTTCACAACTTAGCCTACTGTTCTGACTTGGTGGTGCACATGTAGCCTACAGCGTGTTTAAGAGAAATATAATCATTGAAAATTGTAAGAGCTTTCATTGTCTGCTTATATGCCCCCTCTATTTATCCTACGGTTCTGACTTGGTGTAAAGATCGGCCCATGTTCTGAATTTTGTCGTTTTACACTTCAAAAGCTGCTGAACAAATAGTTATATTGACTAGGTCCGTCGCTCGCTCGCTCGTTAATGTCTTAATCAAAATTACGGAGGGTCTTTCATCCGCTTGTCGTCCCCTTATGCCATAGTTTGTACATCTCAATTGTCAGTAGAAACCACATTTTTTAAAGATTTAATCTTCTTCCTATATGACCATCAGGGCTCATTGTTCTGCTAAACAGGTTGTTATGTGCCCCTAAGCTCCATTTAAACCCTCCAGAAGACCATGACTCACAGCGTGCTGTCTCCAATAACACGTCCATTTAA
>NC_138304.1:107071097-107151097 GCF_965601325.2 Salmo salar
TATAGCATAGACTTTTCCAGTGGCTATTTGAAGCTCTGTGAGTGGGATATATAGCATAGACTTTTCCAGTGGCTATGAAGCTCTGTGAGTGGGATATATAGCATAGACTTTTCCAGTGGCTATGAAGCTCTGTGAGTGGGATATATAGCATAGACTTTTCCAGTGGCTATGAAGCTCTGTGAGTGGGATATATAGCATAGACTTTTCCAGTGGCTATGAAGCTCTGTGAGTGGGATATATAGCATAGACTTTTTCCAGTGGCTATGAAGCTCTGTGAGTGGGATATATAGCATAGACTTTTCCAGTGGCTATGAAGCTCTGTGAGTGGGATATATAGCATAGACTTTTCCAGTGGCTATGAAGCTCTGTGAGTGGGATATATAGCATAGACTTTTCCAGTGGCTATTTGAAGCTCTGTGAGTGGGATATATAGCATAGACTTTTCCAGTGGCTATGAAGCTCTGTGAGTGGGATATATAGCATAGACTTTTCCAGTGGCTATGAAGCTCTGTGAGTGGGATATATAGCATAGACTTTTCCAGTGGCTATGAAGCTCTGTGAGTGGGATATATAGCATAGACTTTTCCAGTGGCTATGAAGCTCTGTGAGTGGGATATATAGCATAGACTTTTCCAGTGGCTATGAAGCTCTGTGAGTGGGATATATAGCATAGACTTTTCCAGTGGCTATGAAGCTCTGTGAGTGGGATATATAGCATAGACTTTTCCAGTGGCTATGAAGCTCTGTGAGTGGGATATATAGCATAGACTTTTCCAGTGGCTATTTGAAGCTCTGTGAGTGGGATATATAGCATAGACTTTTCCAGTGGCTATTTGAAGCTCTGTGAGTGGGATATATAGCATAGACTTTTCCAGTGGCTATGAAGCTCTGTGAGTGGGATATATAGCATAGACTTTTCCAGTGGCTATTTGAAGCTCTGTGAGTGGGATATATAGCATAGACTTTTCCAGTGGCTATGAAGCTCTGTGAGTGGGATATATAGCATAGACTTTTCCAGTGGCTATTGAAGCTCTGTGAGTGGGATATATAGCATAGACTTTTCCAGTGGCTATGAAGCTCTGTGAGTGGGATATATAGCATAGACTTTTCCAGTGGCTATTTGAAGCTCTGTGAGTGGGATATATAGCATAGACTTTTCCAGTGGCTATGAAGCTCTGTGAGTGGGATATATAGCATAGACTTTTCCAGTGGCTATGAAGCTCTGTGAGTGGGATATATAGCATAGACTTTTCCAGTGGCTATGAAGCTCTGTGAGTGGGATATATAGCATAGACTTTTCCAGTGGCTATGAAGCTCTGTGAGTGGGATATATAGCATAGACTTTTCCAGTGGCTATTTGAAGCTCTGTGAGTGGGATATATAGCATAGACTTTTCCAGTGGCTATGAAGCTCTGTGAGTGGGATATATAGCATAGACTTTTCCAGTGGCTATTGAAGCTCTGTGAGTGGGATATATAGCATAGACTTTTCCAGTGGCTATGAAGCTCTGTGAGTGGGATATATAGCATAGACTTTTCCAGTGGCTATGAAGCTCTGTGAGTGGGATATATAGCATAGACTTTTCCAGTGGCTATGAAGCTCTGTGAGTGGGATATATAGCATAGACTTTTCCAGTGGCTATGAAGCTCTGTGAGTGGGATATATAGCATAGACTTTTCCAGTGGCTATGAAGCTCTGTGAGTGGGATATATAGCATAGACTTTTCCAGTGGCTATGAAGCTCTGTGAGTGGGATATATAGCATAGACTTTTCCAGTGGCTATGAAGCTCTGTGAGTGGGATATATAGCATAGACTTTTCCAGTAGCTATGAAGCTCTGTGAGTGGGATATATAGCATAGACTTTTCCAGTAGCTATGAAGCTCTGTGAGTGGGATATATAGCATAGACTTTTCCAGTGGCTATTTGAAGCGCACGCAAGTAGATTGAAAGGAAGGAAGGCTATCATCACATGTCCTTTGCTGTAATGGAAGATTTCACATGGGAGAGAGATGCCTCCACATGGGAGAGTGATGCCACCACATGGGAGAGTGATGCCACCACATGGGAGAGAGATGCCTCCACATGGGAGAGAGATGCCTCCACATGGGAGAGTGATGCCACCACATGGGAGAGTGATGCCACCACATGGGAGAGAGATGCCTCCACATGGGAGAGTGATGCCGCCACATGGGAGAGAGATGCCACCACATGGGAGAGTGATGCCACCACATGGGAGAGTGATGCCTCCACATGGGAGAGAGATGCCTCCACATGGGAGAGTGATGCCTCCACATGGGAGAGAGATGCCTCCACATGGGAGAGTGATGCCTCCACATGGGAGAGAGATGCCGCCACATGGGAGAGAGATGCCTCCACATGGGAGAGTGATGCCTCCACATGGGAGAGTGATGCCACAGCACAGCAAGGCTCTGGTGCAAGCCTTGGATCATTGTATTTATGTTATTATGTAGCCTGTCATTGTATTTATGTTATTATGTAGCCTGTCATTGTATTTATGTTATTATGTAGCCTGTCATTGTGTTTATGTTATTATGTAGCCTGTCATTGTATTTATGTTATTATGTAGCCTGTCATTGTGTTTATGTTATTATGTAGCCTGTCATTGTATTTATGTTATTATGTAGCCTGTCATTGTGTTTACGTTATTATGTAGCCTGTGTGACTCATTATGGAACACGTCGCAGGTTAAACCCTGGAACCTGGACTGGACTTGAATGAGAACTTTTAGGATGAATCAAACCACTATTTTTGATTCATACAAATATTTTGTGCGTAAAGGCTTTCCTAACCTGTTTTTTTTATTTTTATGATTCATACATACTTTGCTGATCTTTTGAGTATTCTGAGTATTCTTAAGTCTACCAGTTGGTACTGAAACAGAGACGAATATGCATAGATTTAATTTATTTATTTCACCTTTATTTAACCAGGTTGGCTAGTTGAGAACAAGTCCTTTATTTAACCAGGTAGGTTAGTTGAGAACAAGTTCTCATTTACAACGGCGACCTGGCCAAGATAAAGCAAAGCAGTTCGACAACATACAACAACACAGAGTTACACATGGAATAAACAAAACATACAGTCAATAATACAGTAGAACAAAAGAAAACAAAAAGTCAATATACAGTGAGTGCAAATGAGGTAAGTTAAGGCAATAAATAGGCCATGGTGGCGAAGTAATTACAATATAGCAATTAAACACTGGAATGGTAGATGTGCAGAAGATGAATGTGTAAGTAGAGATACTGGGGTGCAAAAGCGCAAGATTATTAAATAAATACAGTATTGGGATGAGGTAGATAGATGGGCTGTTTACAGATGGGCTATGTACAGGTGCAGTGATCTGTGAGCTGCTCTGACAGCTGGTGCTTAAAGTTAGTGAGGGAGATATGAGTCTCCAGCTTCAGAGATTTTTGCTTGTATTTACTTGTATTTAAGAGCAGTTGGAGGCCACGGAAGGAGAGTATTATGGCATTGAAGCTCGTCTGGAGGTTAGTTAACACAGTGTCCAAAGAAGGGCCAGAAGTAAGCAGAATGGTGTCGTCTGCGTAGAGGTGGATCAGGGAATCACCAGCAGCAAGAGCAACATCATTGATGTATACAGAGAAGAGAGTCGGACCGAGAATTGAACCCTATGGCACCCCCATAGAGAATGCCAGAGGTCCGGACAACAGGCCCTCCAATTTGACACAGTGAACTCTATCAGAGAAGTAGTTGGTGAACCAGGCGAGGCAATCATTTGAGAAACCAAGGCTGTCAAGTCTGCCAATAAGAATGTGGTGATTGACACAGTCGAAAGCCTTGGCCAGGTCGATGAATACGGCTGCGCAGTACTGTCTCTTATCGATGGCGGTTATGATGTCGTTTAGGACCTTGAGCGTGGCTGAGGTGCACCCATGCCCAGCTCGGAAACCAGATTGCACAGCGGAGAAGGTGCGGTGGGATTCTAAATGGTCAGTAATCTGTTTGTTAACTTGGCTTTCGAAGACCTTAGAAAGGCAGGGTAGGATAGATATAGGTCTGTAACAGTTTGGGTCTAGAGTGTCTCCCCGTTTGAAGAGGGGGATGACCGCGACAGCTTTCCAATCTTTGGGAATCTCAGACGATACGAAAGAGAGGTTGAACAGACTAGTAAAAGGGGTTGCAACAATTTCAGCAGATCATTTTAGAAAGAGAGGGTCTAGATTGTCTAGCCCGGCTGATTTGTATGGGTCCAGATTTTGCAGCTCTTTCAGAACATCAGCTATCTGGATTTGGGTGAAGGAGAAATGGTGGGGGCTTTGGCAGGTAGGTTGCTGTGGAGGGCGCCGGGCAGTTGACCGGGGTAGGGGTAGCCAGGTGGAAAGCATGGCTAGCCGTAGAGAAATGCTTATTGAAATTCTCAATTATAGTGGATTTATCGGTGGTAACAGTGTTTCCTAGCCTCAGAGCAGTGGGCAGCTGGGAGGAGGTGCTCTTATTCTTCATGGACTTTACAGTGTCCCAGAACATTTTTGAGTTAGAGCTACAGGATGCAAATTTCTGTTTGAAAAAGCTAGCCTTAGCTTTCCTAACTGCCTGTGTATATTTGTTCCTAACTTCCCTGAAAAGTTGCATATCACGGGGGCTATTCCATGCTAATGCAGAACGCCACAGGATGTTTTTGTGCTGGTCAAGGGCAGACAGGTCTGGAGTGAACCGAGGACTATATCTATTCCTAGTTCTACATTTTTTTTTGAGTGGGGCATGCTTATTTAAGATGGTGAGGAAGGCACTTTTAAAGAATACTGACGGAATGAGGTCAATATCCTTCCAAGATACCCGGGTCAGATCAATTAGAAAGGCCTGAAGTGTTTGAAATTGAGGGCATCAAGCTTAGATTGTAGGATGGTGTTAAGCATGTCCCAGTTTAGGTCACCTAACAGCATCATCTACTGATGGGATTAAGATGGTTTTATTTCCTTTATCACTTTATATTCTGACCCTGTTCTCTCCATGTATTCTAGTCTGTCGACAAAAATGTGTATTAAAAAAGCTACATCGTATTTAAAGGGATGGTTTATGATAAATTTAATGTAAATGTATTAAATTAAATGTACTGAAACCCTCATTGAATGAAAACTCCACGAGAAACTCTGTTTGCCAGCAAGTTAGGATGGTTTTCAGCAGTTTAATTAAAAGTATTCAGCGCCACACCTGAAAAGCCCATTAGGCACCTTCATAAGGTAAGTCTGAATGCCAACAACTGAGAAGTGCGTAGGAAAAACATAAGTCTGAATCGGGACCTTAAGTCATGGACTCCTTCCATCAATGATCAAGGGATAGAGGGAAAAGTGGGAGGAGAAGCGAGAGAGTGAGAGATGGAGGGAGAGAGAGATGACAGAGGAGCGGAGAGAGATTTCCAAGCCCAGGGACATGTACTAGTCTGTGGCGACCTAAATGCCAGAACTGGACAAGAACCTGACACCCTCAGCACACAGGGGGACAAACACCTACCTGGAGGTGACAGCATTCCATTCCCCATATGCCCCCCGTGGCACAACTATGACAACATAACCAACATAAATGTGTCACAACTCCTGCAGCTCTGTCGGACGCTGGGTCTGTACATAGTCAATGGTAGGCTTCGATGGGACTCCTATGGTAGGTACACCTACAGCTCATCTCTTGGCAGTAGTACTGTAGACTACTTTATCACTGACCTCAACCCAGAGTCTCTCAGATGGTTCACAGTCAGTCCACTGACACCCCTATCAGACCACAGCAAAATCACAGTCTACTTGAACAGAGCAATACTCAATCATGAGGCATCAAAGCCAAAGGAACTAAATAATATTAAGAAATGCTATAGATGGAAGGAAAGTAGTGTGGAAACCGACCAAAAAAACAATTAGGCAACAACAAATTCAATTCCTTTTAGACAACTTCCTGGACAAAACGTTCCCCTGTAATAGTGAAGGTGTAAACAGTATATTTAACCTTTCAGCTTCCCTATCAAATAAAAAAATGTCAAGCAGACAACCTAAGAAAAATAACAACAATGACAAATGCTTTGATGAAGAATGCAAAAACCCTAAAAAAGAAATTGAGAAACCTGTCCAACCAAAAACATAGAGACCCAGAAAGTCTTCACTATGGTGAATCACTGAAACAATACAGAAATACACTACGGAAAAAGAAGGAACAGCACGTCAGAAATCAGCTCAATGTAATTGAAGAATCCATAGAATCAAACCACTTCTGGGAAAATTGGAAAACACTAAACAAACAACAACACGAAGAGTTATCTATCCAAAACTGAGATGTATGGGTAAACCAATTCTCCAATCTTTTTGGCTCTACAACAAAGAACAAACAGCAAAAACATATACGTGATCGAATTACAAATCTTAGTATCAGCTATTAAACACTAACAGAACCCACTGGATTCTCCAATTACATTGAATGAACTAGAGGACAAAATACAAACCCTCCAACCCAAAAAGGCCTGTGGTGTTGATGGTATCCTACATGAAATGATAAAACTTCTTCGGCATCGGTGTCCTTTCCATGGGACGGTTGAGCTAACGTAGGCTAATGGGATTAGCATGAGGTTGTAAGTAACAAGAACATTTCCCAGGAATATAGACATATCTGATATCGGCAGAAAGCTTAAATTCTTGTTAATCTAACTGCACTGTCCAATTTACAGTAGCTATTACAGTGAAATAATACCATGCTATTGTTTGAGGAGAGTGCACAATTTTGAACATAAAGTTATTAATAAACAAATTAGGCACATTTGGGCAGTCTTGATACGACATTTTGAACAGAAATGCAATGGTTCATAGGATCAGTCTAAAACTTTGCACATACACAGATGCCATCTAGTGGCCAAAATCTAAATTATGGCCTTTCTCTTGCATTTCAAAGATGATGGTACAAAAAAATACAAAATATTGTTTTCTTTCTCCTTTGTATTATCTTTTACCAGATCTATTGTGTTATATTCTACTACATTCCTTTCACATTTCCATAAACTTCAAAGTGTTTCCCTTTCAAATGGTATCAAGAATATGCATATCCTTGCTTCAGGGCATGAGCTACAGGCAGTTAGATTTGGGTATGTCATTTTAGGCGAAAATTGAAAAAAAATTCCTTAAACTCTTTAACATCCTCCTTAGTTCTGGCATCTTCCCCAATATTTGGAACCAGGGTCTGATAACTCCAATGCACAAAAGTGCAAATTAATTTGACCCCATTAACTACCGTGGAATATGCGTCAACAGCAACCTTGGGAAAATCCTCTGCATTATCATTAACAGCAAACTTGTACATTTCCTCAGTGAAAACAATGTACTAAGCAAATGTCAAATTGTCTTTTTACCAAATTACCGTACGATAGACCACGTGTTCACCCTGCACACCCTAATACCAAAACAAAGGCAAAGTCTTCTCATGCTTTGTTGACTTCAAAAAATATTTTGACTCAATTTGGCACGAGGGTCTGCTATACAAATTGTTGGAAAGTGGTGTTGGGGGGAAAAACATACAACATTATAAAATTCATGTACACAAACAAGTGTGCAGTTAAAATTGGCAAAAACTCACATTTCCTTCCACAGGGCCGTGGGGTGAGACAGGGATGCAGCTTAAGCCCCACCCTCTTCAACATATATATCAACAAATTGGCGAGGGCACTAGAACAGTCTGCAGCACCCGGCCTCACCCTACTAGAATCTGAAGTCAAATGTCTACTGATGATCTGGTGCTTCTGTCACCAACCAAGGAGGGCCTACAGCAGCACCTAGATCTTCTGCACAGATTCTGTCAGACCTGGGCCCTGACAGTAAATCTCAGTAAGACAAAAATAATGGTGTTCCAAAAAAGGGTCCAGTTGCCAGGACCACAAATACAAATTACATCTTGACACTGTTGCCCTGTAGCGCCACAGGTAACTTCCACAAAGCTGTGAACGATCTGAGAGACAAGGCAAGAAGGGCCTTCTATGCCATCAAAAGGAACATAAAATTTGACATACCAACTAGGATATGGCAAAAAAAATACTTGAATCAGTTATAGAACCCATTGTCCTTCATGGTTGTGAGGTCTGGGGTCCGCTCACCAACCAAGAATTCACAAAATGAGACAAACACCAAATTGAGACTGCATGCAGAATTCTGCAAAAATATCCTCCATGTACAACGTAAAATACCAAATAATGCATGCTGAGCAGAATTAGGACGATACCCGCTAATTATCAAAATCCAGAAAAGAGAATTTAAATTCTACAACCACCTAAAAGGAAGTGATTCCCAAACCTTCCATAACAAAGCCATCATCTACAGAGAAATTAACCTGGAGAAGAGTCCCCTAAGTAAGCTGGTCCTGGGGCTCTGTTCACAAACACAAACAGACCCCCAGGACAGCAACACAATTAGACCCAACCAAATCATGAGAAAACAAAAAGATAATTACTTGACACATTGGAAAGAATTAACAACAAAAAAAACAGAGCAAACTAGAATGCTATTTGACCCTTAACAGAGAGTACACAGTGGCAGAATACCTGACCACCGTGACTGACCCAAAATGAAGGAAAGCTTTGACTATGTACAGATCCAGTGAGAATAGCCTTGCTATTGAGAAAGGCCGCCGCAGGCAGACCTGGCTCTCAAGAGAAGACAGGCTATGTGCACACTTCCCACAAAATGAGGTGGAAACTGAGCTGCACTTCCTAACCTCCTTCCAAATGTATGACCATAGACACATATATTTCCCTCAGATTACACAGACTCCACAAAGAATTTGAAAACAAATCCAATTTTGATAAACTCCCAGGTCCATTGGGTGAAATACCACAGTGTTCCATCACAGCAGCAAGATTTGTGACCTGTTGCCACAAGAAAAGGTCAACCAGTGAAGAACAAACACCATTGCAAATTCAAACAATATTTATGTTGATTTATTTTCCCTTTTGTACTTTAACTCATTACACCACTGTATATAGACATACGACATTTGAAATGTCTTTATTCTTTTGGAACTTCTGTGAGTGTATTATTTACTGTTAATTTTGTATTGTTTTATTTCACTTTTATTTATTATCCATTTCACTTGCTTTGGCCATGTTACCATATAGGTTTCCCCATGCCAATAAATCCCCTTAAATTGAAATTGAATTGACAGAGAGCACAGCATATAACCAGCATTAGTACAAATAAAGCTTTATTATCAATCTGGTGTTCATCAATGTTTTGTGATGCTCCGAAATAGTTTCAGGGTTATTATCCAATGTGTTCCAGCTTGTAGCAATAGCTTTCACAGTAAATAGCATACTGATTAACATGAGCTTTTAAATTATAAAGACTCAGGTCACCCTGTAAAAAAAAAAAACATTTTTTTCACGACCCTCTTCTGAGAAAGTTTCAGGATAAATTATATTTTCTTTGAGAAATACAGAGATGAACATTAAATGTGTTACGGCTTTTCAGTAAGCAACAACAAATGAGCAAATCTATTCACATTCGAGACTCATTATTTTCTTGGTGTGAGCCAAAGTAAAATGTTTCTTTGTGATCAACAGCGGTTATGTCTGAATACCCAAGTGTCATTGCAACAACTAGAATTAAATTAAATGCAAGCTACAATGATAGTTGCCATGGTAGTGAGTTTCTGCTATGAAGTAAAGGATTCAAAGAAAGGAAGCTACTTCAGAGTATTGAGATGAGAGGTTGGAAACGAGGAGAGGAAACAAGGTAAGGACACCGGATGAGGAAGCTACTCTTGTGTGCTTCTCCTGTGAAGGAAAGGAAACAAGGAAATTAAAATCAGAGGACGCTACTTCAGACAATTGAGATGAAAGGAAAGGGAAACAAGGAGAAGAAACAAGGTGAGGAAACAAGGAAAGGAAACAGGGAGAGGGGAGCTACGTCAGACTATTGAGACGGTCTGTATCATCCAGCTGGTGGGAGAATAGGTCTGTATCTCATCATGTGTTCTAACTGGTAGTGTTAAAGTGTTGGCTTACGCATTCATCTGACACAGAGGGTTTCAATCACACACTAATGAGAATGGAATGGTATCGTACCACAGTGCTAGGGGAAAACAATACCAGCCCCCCCCCCCCCAAGGATGTCTGTGGATACGTGGATGAGGGAGAATTACAGCTTAAAACATTTGTGAGACTTCAGAAGAAGAATGAGCACATAGAGAAAAGGGAAAGTGACGAGAGAGCAAGAGTGAGGCGAAAACAAACAAGAGAGAACAGTAGTGAGGAGAAAAAGTACAAGAGAGGAACAGTAGCGAGGAGAAAAAGTACAAGAGAGGAACAGTATTGAGGAGAAAAAGTACAAGAGAGGAACAGTAGCGAGGAGGGGAACAAAAATAAATATAGCTGCAAGCAGAAATGAACGGGGTTCACAGGATGACAGATAGGACGCGAGATCAATTTGATCACAAAGCAAGCACTCTATCAATTAGGAACCATCTTCCTTCATGTAAGATCAGTGAAAGCATTAACACGTTTATCTCTCAATACCACAAGGACGATGCAAGTGAAGTTTAGTCTGGTGCTGTAGGATGGTTATCTTTGAATGCAGCAGGTTTTTTTAATTTATTTTTCATTTTTAAAAAGTAATTACTTAACGTATTGAGTTTATATACCAATTCTGGGGACAATTTCACTAATGGGTTACGTTAAGATTTATGAAATATTTTCAACGTTATTTTCACTTTATTTCACATTGTTTGTCTGGATAATTTAATCTAATATTAATTTGCATGAGACAAAGTCCACTTGATCAATAGTTACATTTTAGTCATTTGGTGCCAATTAAATCTACAACTGATCATTGATTAGATTTATTAGGATCGCCGTTAGCCGACACCAAGGGTGACAGCTAGTCTGACCGGGGACAGCTAGTCTGACCGGGGACAGCTACTCTGACCGGGGACAGCTAGTTTGACCGGGGACAGCTAGTCTGACCGGGGACAGCTAGTCTGACCGGCTAGTCTGACCGGGGACAGCTACTCTGACCGGGGACAGCTAGTTTGACCGGGGACAGCTAGTCTGACCGGGGACAGCTAGTCTTACTGGGGTCCGACACACAATGAAAAATACATTACAGACAAAATACTTTACAATTTACATCCATTTAAAACATTACCATGTAGTGTGTGTGTGTGTCTATCAGTTACATATACATGTCAGTACATACACACAAGAATTAGGTCACATGGGGGAGAGGCGTTGTGCTGTGAGGTGTTGCTTTATTTGTTTTTCTGAAACCAGGTTTGAAGTTCACTTGCGCTACATAAGATGGGAGTTCCATGCACCCATGGCTCTGTATAATACTGTACGTTTCCTTGAATTTGTTCTAGACCTGGGGACTGTGAAAAGACCCCTGGTGGTATATCTAGTAGGGTAAGTGTGTGTGTAAGTTGACTACGCAAACAATTTGGAAATTCCAGCACATTTTTTCTTATAAAAACAAGAAGTGATGCAGTCAGTCTCTCCTCAACTCTCAGCCAAGAGAGACTGGCATGCATAGTATTTATATCAGCCCTCTGATTACAATGAACAGCAAGATGTGTTGCTCTGTTCTGGGCCAGCTGCAGCTTAACTAGGTCTTTCCTTACAGCACTGGACCACACGACTGGACAATAATCAAGATTAGACAAAACTAGAGCCTGCAGGACTTGCTTTGTGGAGTGTGGTGTCAAAAAAGCAAATCATCTCTTTATTACGGATATATATCTCTCCCCATCTTTACAACCATTGAATATATATGTTTTGACCATGACAGTTTACAATCTAAGGTAATGCCAAGTAATTTAGTCTCCTCAACTTGTTCAACAGCCACACCATTCATTCCAGATTCAGCTGAGGTCTAGAACTTAGGGAATGATTTGTACCAAATACAATGCTCTTAGTTTTAGAGATGTTGAGGACCAGTTAATTACTGGCCATCCATTCCAAACCACACTGCAACTCTTTGGTAAGTGTTTCAGTGACTTCATTAGCTGTGGTTGCTGTACATGGACACAGATGCTTTGTTAAATGCCAGTGGCAGGTCATTGGTAAAAATAGAAAAGAGTAGAGGGCCTAGAGAGCTGCCCTGCGGTACACCACACTTTACACGTTTCACATTAGAGACGCTTCCATTAAAGAAAACCCTCAGTTCTATTAGATAGATAGCTCTGAATCCATGATATGGCAGAAGTTGAAAAGCCATAACACATGCGTTTTTTCAACAACAGTTTATGGTCAATAATATCAAAGGCTGCACAGAAATCTAACAGTACAGCTCCCACAATCTTCTTATTATCAATTTCTTTCAACCAATCATCAGTCACTTGTGTCAGTGCAGTACATGTTAAGTGCCGTTCTCTACATAGGTGTACAGAGGCGCAGGTAGCCTAGTGGTTAGAGCGTTGGACTAGTAACTAGTAACCGAAAGGTTGCTAGATCGAATCCTCAAGCTGACAAGGTAAAAATCTGTCATTCTGCCTCCTGAATAAGGCAGTTGTTCCTAGGCTGTCATTGAAAATAAATAATTGAAAATAAGAATTTGATCTTAAAATTAACTGACATGCCTAGTTAAATAAAGGTAAAAAAATAAGGATGCTGAAAGCTTGTTGATAATTTGTTTACAGAGAATTAGAATTGCCTTTGGTCCCAAAAAAATCCAACAGTTTGCTAAGAGCTGGCAGCAAGCTGATAGGTCTGGTGTTAGAACCAGTAAAGGCCACTTTACCACTCTTGGGGAATCGGATGGAAACGGGGTGAACAGGCAGTGTTCACCCCACTCCCTAGAAGGGCAGCATCCCGGAGTCGCCTCTTCGCTGTTGACGTTGAGACTGGTGTTTTGCGGGTACTATTTAATTAAGCTGCCAGTTGAGGAATTGTGAGGCGTCTGTTTCTCAAACTAGACACTCTAATGTACTTGTCCTCTTGCTCAGTTGTGCACCGGGGCCTCCCAGTCCTCTTTCTATTCTGGTTAGAGCCAGTTTGCGCTGTTCTGTGATGGGAGTAGTACACAGCGTTGTACGAGATCTTCAGTTTCTTGGCAATTTCTCGCATGGAATAGCCTTCATTTCTCAGAACAAGAATAGACTGATGAGTTTCAGAAGAAAGTTCTTTGTTTCTGGACATTTTGAGCCTGTAATCGAACCCACAAATGCTGATGCTCCAGATACTCAACTAGTCTAAAGAAGGCCAGTTTTATTGCTTCTTCAATCAGAAGAACAGTCTTCAGCTGTGCTAACATAATTGCAAAAGGGTTTTCTAATGATCAATTAGCCTTTTAAAATGATCAACTTGGATTAGCTAACACAACGTGCCATTGGAACACAGGAGTGATGGTTGCTGATAATGGGCCTCTGTACACCTATGTAGATATTCCATTAAAAATCAGCCGTTTCCAGCTACAATAGTCATTTACAACATTAACAATGTCTACACTGTATTTCCGATCAATTTGATATTATTTTAACGGACAAAAACATTTACTTTTCTTTCAAAAACAAGGACATTTCTAAGTCACCCCAAACTTTTGAACGGTAGTGTAAATGTGGTTGTGAAAACATTAAATGAGATATATCATGAAGCAAAAAAACAAAAAAGCACATTAATACAAAATAAAAAAAATAAACCGTTCTAATTGGAAACCTCAAAAAAGAGAAATGGTTTGATGCTGAATGCCTATCTCACCAAAGCACAGGATAGAAAACCAGTTGTGGGAGAAATGGAATGGTCTAAAAGGGAAATCAGAGGAATGACATAGCAATTCAAAATGGCTACATTTGGAGAAGAAAAAAAAATCACTTTCAAAATCTCTATGGAATAATACCAGCAGAAAACCTTACTTGAAACCTACAAAATATGCAAGAAAAACTCCACTCCCTAGAATACACTATTAAAAACAACCAGAAACCCATAAGACAACCAAATTACACAGGCTGAACTTTCAAAGAAAATAATAAACCTGGAAAGGTATGTGGCCTGGACAGCATCTGGAATTAAATGCATAAACACAGTACTCCTGAGCTGCAGGATGCCTTATTAAAACCACTCAACCTGGTTTTGGAAAGTGGCTGCTTCCTTTAAATTTGGAACCAGGGGCTCATAAAAAGCTGACAAATTAGACCTTAGTAACTGTAAATAAAATTAGACCTTAATAACTGTAGGGGGGGGGGGGGGGGGGGGAGAACTCATCTGCTGTATTCTCAATGACCGAATACAGACCTCCTCACACCACATAACGCTCTCAGCAAAAAACGAATTGGCTTTCTACCCAAACACAGAACAACAGACCACATACACAGATTACACAAACTAATAAACCAGCATGTTCATCAGAAAAGCAGAGGGAAAATATTAGCATGTTTTGTTGATTTTAACAATGCTTTTGATTCCATATGGCATGATGGATTATATTATACCACCCTCCACAGCGTCGTTGGGGGTAAAGTACACGACATCATAACATCTATTTACACGATCAACACATGTAGTATTAAACTGAACAATAAAATAAAATGTTTTTTTGCACAAGGGCAAGGGGTAAGACAAGGGTACAGTTTAAGTCCAACCCTGTTCAACATCTACATCAACAAACTAGCAGTGTTGTTGGACCGATCTAAAGACCCTGGACTCACCCTCAAAGATGGAGGTCAGATTCCTGCTTTACTCTGATGACCTTGTCCTACTGTCACCAACAGATCAAGGTCTACCCAGATGGTCTTGTCCTACTGTCACCAACAGAACAAGGTCTACCCAGATGTCCTTGTCCTACTGTCACCAACAGATCAAGGTCTACAGGAAGAACTTCACATTATATAAGAATACAACGTCAACTTTCAGAAAACCAAGGTCGTGATTTAGCAGAAAAAAGCCAGGAATCAGAGCAGCAGACACTCCTTCAAATGAGGAAATACCATGGTTGAACATGTCCAACTACCTGGAACAGGAAATACCATGGTTGAACATGTCCAACTACCTGGGACAGGAAATACCATGGTTGAACATGTCCAACTACCTGGAACAGGAAATACCATGGTTGAACATGATCCAACTACCTGGAACAGGAAATACCATGGTTGAACATGATCCAACTACCTGGAACAGGAAATACCATGGTTAAACATGTCCAGCTACCTGGAACAGGAAATATCATGGTTGAACATGATCCAACTACCTGGAACAGGAAATAACATGGTTGAACATGATCCAACTACCTGGAACAGGAAATACCATGGTTAAACATGTCCAGCTACCTGGAACAGGAAATATCATGGTTGAACATGATCCAACTACCTGGAACAGGAAATACCATGGTTAAACATGTCCAGCTACCTGGAACAGGAAATACCATGGTTGAACATGGTCCAACTACCTGGAACAGGAAATACCATGGTTGAACATGATCCAACTACCTGGAACAGGAAGTACCATGGTTGAACATGTCCAGCTACCTGGAACAGGAAATACCATGGTTGAACATGTCCAGCTACCTGGAACAGGAAATACCATGGTTGAACATGTCCAGCTACCTGGGACAGGAAGTACCATGGTTGAACATGACCAGCTACCTGGGACTAACAACCAGTGCCTCTGGTGGAAGAAAAAGCCTTTAAAACATTTTACTCCATAAAAAGATACTTTTCAGAAAGACATATTCCAATCCAAATCTGGTGCTAAATATTCTATGGTGTGACCATTCATTCCCTGAAGTATTTACATTGTTTATAACTGACAGTAATACACAGTGGAACCATCATCATGTTGTTGTATATAACTGACAGTAATACACAGTGGAACCATCATCATGTTGTTGTATATAACTGACAGTAATACACAGTGGAACCATCATCATGTTGTTGTATATAACTGACAGTAATACACAGTGGAACCATCATCATGTTGTATATAACTGGCAGTAATACACAGTGGAACCATCATCATGTTGTTGTATATAACTGACAGTAATACACAGTGGAACCATCATCATGTTGTTGTATATAACTGACAGTAATACACAGTGGAACCATCATCATGTTGTTGTATATAACTGACAGTAATGCACAGTGGAACCATCATCATGTTGTTGTATATAACTGACAGTAATACACAGTGGAACCATCATCATGTTGTTGTATATAACTGACAGTAATACACAGTGGAACCATCATCATGTTGTTGTATATAACTGACAGTAATACACAGTGGAACCATCATCATGTTGTTGTATATAACTGACAGTAATACACAGTGGAACCATCATCATGTTGTTGTATATAACTGACAGTAATACACAGTGGAACCATCATCATGTTGTTGTATATAACTGACAGTAATACACAGTGGAACCATCATCATGTTGTTGTATATAACTGACAGTAATACACAGTGGAACCATCATCATGTTGTTGTATATAACTGACAGTAATACACAGTGGAACCATCATCATGTTGTTGTATATAACTGACAGTAATACACAGTGGAACCATCATCATGTTGTTGTATATAACTGACAGTAATACACAGTGGAACCATCATCATGTTGTTGTATATAACTGACAGTAATACACAGTGGAACCATCATCATGTTGTTGTATATAACTGACAGTAATACACAGTGGAACCATCATCATGTTGTTGTATATAACTGACAGTAATACACAGTGGAACCATCATCATGTTGTTGTATATAACTGACAGTAATACACAGTGGAACCATCATCATGTTGTTGTATATAACTGACAGTAATACACAGTGGAACCATCATCATGTTGTTGTATATAACTGACAGTAATACACAGTGGAACCATCATCATGTTGTTGTATATAACTGACAGTAATACACAGTGGAACCATCATCATTTTGTTGTATATAACTGACAGTAATACACAGTGGAACCATCATCATGTTGTTGTATATAACTGACAGTAATACACAGTGGAACCATCATCATGTTGTTGTATATAACTGACAGTAATACACAGTGGAACCATCATCATGTTGTTGTATATAACTGACAGTAATACACAGTGGAACCATCATCATGTTGTTGTATATAACTGACAGTAATACACAGTGGAACCATCATCATGTTGTTGTATATAACTGACAGTAATACACAGTGGAACCATCATCATGTTGTTGTATATAACTGACAGTAATACACAGTGGAACCATCATCATGTTGTTGTATATAACTGACAGTAATACACAGTGGAACCATCATCATGTTGTTGTATATAACTGACAGTAATACACAGTGGAACCATCATCATGTTGTTGTATATAACTGACAGTAATACACAGTGGAACCATCATCATGTTGTTGTATATAACTGACAGTAATACACAGTGGAACCATCATCATGTTGTTGTATATAACTGACAGTAATACACAGTGGAACCATCATCATGTTGTTGTATATAACTGACAGTAATACACAGTGGAACCATCATCATGTTGTTGTATATAACTGACAGTAATACACAGTGGAACCATCATCATGTTGTTGTATATAACTGACAGTAATACACAGTGGAACCATCATCATGTTGTTGTATATAACTGACAGTAATACACAGTGGAACCATCATCATGTTGTATATAACTGACAGTAATACACAGTGGAACCATCATCATGTTGTTGTATATAACTGACAGTAATACACAGTGGAACCATCATCATGTTGTTGTATATATCTGACAGTAATACACAGTGGAACCATCATCATGTTGTTGTATATATCTGACAGTAATACACAGTGGAACCATCATCATGTTGTTGTATATAACTGACAGTAATACACAGTGGAACCATCATCATGTTGTATATAACTGACAGTAATACACAGTGGAACCATCATCATGTTGTTGTATATAACTGACAGTAATACACAGTGGAACCATCATCATGTTGTTGTATATATCTGACAGTAATACACAGTGGAACCATCATCATGTTGTTGTATATATCTGACAGTAATACACAGTGGAACCATCATCATGTTGTTGTATATAACTGACAGTAATACACAGTGGAACCATCATCATGTTGTATATAACTGACAGTAATACACAGTGGAACCATCATCATGTTGTTGTATATAACTGACAGTAATACACAGTGGAACCATCATCATGTTGTATATAACTGACAGTAATACACAGTGGAACCATCATCATGTTGTTGTATATATCTGACAGTAATACACAGTGGAACCATCATAATGTTGTTGTATATAACTGACAGTAATACACAGTGGAACCATCATCATGTTGTATATAACTGACAGTAATACACAGTGGAACCATCATCATGTTGTATATAACTGACAGTAATACACAGTGGAACCATCATCATGTTGTATATAACTGACAGTAATACACAGTGGAACCATCATCATGTTGTTGTATATAACTGACAGTAATACATAGTGGAACCATCATCATGTTGTATATAACTGACAGTAATACACAGTGGAACCATCATCATGTTGTTGTATATAACTGACAGTAATACACAGTGGAACCATCATCATGTTGTTGTATATAACTGACAGTAATACACAGTGGAACCATCATCATGTTGTATATAACTGACAGTAATACACAGTGGAACCATCATCATGTTGTATATAACAGACAGTAATACACAGTGGAACCATCATCATGTTGTTGTATATAACTGACAGTAATACACAGTGGAACCATTATCATGTTGTATATAACTGACAGTAATAAACAGTGGAACCATCATCATGTTGTATATAACTGACAGTAATACACAGTGGAACCATCATCATGTTGTTGTATATAACTGACAGTAATACACAGTGGAACCATCATCATGTTGTTGTATATAACTGACAGTAATACACAGTGGAACCATCATCATGTTGTATATAACTGACAGTAATACACAGTGGAACCATCATCATGTTGTTGTATATAACTGACAGTAATACACAGTGGAACCATCATCATGTTGTTGTATATAACTGACAGTAATACACAGTGGAACCATCATCATGTTGTATATAACTGACAGTAATACACAGTGGAACCATCATCATGTTGTTGTATATATCTGACAGTAATACACAGTGGAACCATCATCATGTTGTTGTATATAACTGACAGTAATACACAGTGGAACCATCATCATGTTGTATATAACTGACAGTAATACACAGTGGAACCATCATCATGTTGTTGTATATAACTGACAGTAATACACAGTGGAACCATCATCATGTTGTATATAACTGACAGTAATACACAGTGGAACCATCATCATGTTGTTGTATATATCTGACAGTAATACACAGTGGAACCATCATAATGTTGTTGTATATAACTGACAGTAATACACAGTGGAACCATCATCATGTTGTATATAACTGACAGTAATACACAGTGGAACCATCATCATGTTGTATATAACAGACAGTAATACACAGTGGAACCATCATCATGTTGTTGTATATAACTGACAGTAATACACAGTGGAACCATTATCATGTTGTATATAACTGACAGTAATACACAGTGGAACCATCATCATGTTGTATATAACAGACAGTAATACACAGTGGAACCATCATCATGTTGTATATAACTGACAGTAATACACAGTGGAACCATCATCATGTTGTTGTATATAACTGACAGTAATACACAGTGGAACCATCATCATGTTGTTGTATATAACTGACAGTAATACACAGTGGAACCATCATCATGTTGTATATAACTGACAGTAATACACAGTGGAACCATCATCATGTTGTATATAACTGACAGTAATACACAGTGGAACCATCATCATGTTGTTGTATATAACTGACAGTAATACACAGTGGAACCATCATCATGTTGTTGTATTTAACTGACAGTAATACACAGTGGAACCATCATCATGTTGTATATAACTGACAGTAATACACAGTGGAACCATAATCATGTTGTATATAACAGACAGTAATACACAGTGGAACCATCATCATGTTGTTGTATATAACTGACAGTAATACACAGTGGAACCATCATCATGTTGTTGTATATAACTGACAGTAATACACAGTGGAACCATCATCATGTTGTTGTATATAACTGACAGTAATACACAGTGGAACCATCATCATGTTGTTGTATATAACTGACAGTAATACACAGTGGAACCATCATCATGTTATTGTATATAACTGACAGTAATACACAGTGGAACCATCATCATGTTGTATATAATAGACAGTAATAAACAGTGGAACCATCATCATGTTGTTGTATATAACTGACAGTAATACACAGTGGAACCATCATCATGTTGTTGTATATAACTGACAGTAATACACAGTGGAACCATCATCATGTTGTTGTATATAACTGACAGTAATACACAGTGGAACCATCATCATGTTGTTGTATGTAACTGACAGTAATACACAGTGGACCCATCATCATGTTGTTGTATATAACTGACAGTAATACACAGTGGAACCATCATCATGTTGTTGTATATAACTGACAGTAATACACAGTGGAACCATCATCATGTTGTTGTATATAACTGACAGTAATACACAGTGGAACCATCATCATGTTGTTGTATGTAACTGACAGTAATACACAGTGGAACCATCATCATGTTGTTGTATATAACTGACAGTAATACACAGTGGAACCATCATCATGTTGTTGTATATAACTGACAGTAATACACAGTGGAACCATCATCATGCTGTTGTATATAACTGACAGTAATACACAGTGGAACCATCATCATGCTGTTGTATATAACTGACAGTAATACACAGTGGAACCATCATCATGCTGTTGTATATAACTGACAGTAATACACAGTGGAACCATCATCATGCTGTTGTATATAACTGACAGTAATACACAGTGGAACCATCATCATGCTGTTGTATATAACTGACAGTAATACACAGTGGAACCATCATCATGCTGTTGTATATAACTGACAGTAATACACAGTGGAACCATCATCATGTTGTTGTATATAACTGACAGTAATACACAGTGGAACCATCATCATGTTGTTGTATATAACTGACAGTAATACACAGTGGAACCATCATCATGTTGTTGTATATAACTGACAGTAATACACAGTGGAACCATCATCATGTTGTTGTATATAACTGACAGTAATACACAGTGGAACCATCATCATGTTGTTGTATATAACTGACAGTAATACACAGTGGAACCATCATCATCCTGTTGTATATAACTGACAGTAATACACAGTGGAACCATCATCATCCTGTTGTATATAACTGACAGTAATACACAGTGGAACCATCATCAGGTTGTTGTATATAACTGACAGTAATACACAGTGGAACCATCATCATGTTGTTGTATATAACTGACAGTAATACACAGTGGAACCATCATCATCCTGTTGTATATAACTGACAGTAATACACAGTGGAACCATCATCAGGTTGTTGTATATAACTGACAGTAATACACAGTGGAACCATCATCATGTTGTTGTATATAACTGACAGTAATACACAGTGGAACCATCATCATGTTGTATATAACTGACAGTAATACACAGTGGAACCATCATCATGTTGTTGTATATAACTGACAGTAATACACAGTGGAACCATCATCATGTTGTTGTATATAACTGACAGTAATACACAGTGGAACCATCATCATGTTGTTGTATATAACTGACAGTAATACACAGTGGAACCATCATCATCCTGTTGTATATAACTGACAGTAATACACAGTGGAACCATCATCATCCTGTTGTATATAACTGACAGTAATACACAGTGGAACCATCATCAGGTTGTTGTATATAACTGACAGTAATACACAGTGGAACCATCATCATGTTGTTGTATATAACTGACAGTAATACACAGTGGAACCATCATCATGTTGTATATAACAGACAGTAATACACAGTGGAACCATCATCATGTTGTATATAACAGACAGTAATACACAGTGGAACCATCATCATGTTGTTGTATATAACTGACAGTAATACACAGTGGAACCATCATCATGTTGTTGTATATAACTGACAGTAATACACAGTGGAACCATCATCATGTTGTTGTATATAACTGACAGTAATACACAGTGGAACCATCATCATGTTGTTGTATATAACTGACAGTAATACACAGTGGAACCATCATCACGTTGTTGTATATAACTGACAGTAATACACAGTGGAACCATCATCACGTTGTTGTATATAACTGACAGTAATACACAGTGGAACCATCATCACGTTGTTGTATATAACTGACAGTAATACACAGTGGAACCATCATCACGTTGTTGTATATAACTGACAGTAATACACAGTGGAACCATCATCACGTTGTTGTATATAACTGACAGTAATACACAGTGGAACCATCATCACGTTGTTGTATATAACTGACAGTAATACACAGTGGAACCATCATCACGTTGTTGTATATAACTGACAGTAATACACAGTGGAACCATCATCACGTTGTTGTATATAACTGACAGTAATACACAGTGGAACCATCATCACGTTGTTGTATATAACTGACAGTAATACACAGTGGAACCATCATCACGTTGTTGTATATAACTGACAGTAATACACAGTGGAACCATCATCACGTTGTTGTATATAACTGACAGTAATACACAGTGGAACCATCATCACGTTGTTGTATATAACTGACAGTAATACACAGTGGAACCATCATCACGTTGTTGTATATAACTGACAGTAATACACAGTGGAACCATCATCACGTTGTTGTATATAACTGACAGTAATACACAGTGGAACCATCATCACGTTGTTGTATATAACTGACAGTAATACACAGTGGAACCATCATCACGTTGTTGTATATAACTGACAGTAATACACAGTGGAACCATCATCACGTTGTTGTATATAACTGACAGTAATACACAGTGGAACCATCATCACGTTGTTGTATATAACTGACAGTAATACACAGTGGAACCATCATCACGTTGTTGTATATAACTGACAGTAATACACAGTGGAACCATCATCACGTTGTTGTATATAACTGACAGTAATACACAGTGGAACCATCATCACGTTGTTGTATATAACTGACAGTAATACACAGTGGAACCATCATCACGTTGTTGTATATAACTGACAGTAATACACAGTGGAACCATCATCACGTTGTTGTATATAACTGACAGTAATACACAGTGGAACCATCATCACGTTGTTGTATATAACTGACAGTAATACACAGTGGAACCATCATCACGTTGTTGTATATAACTGACAGTAATACACAGTGGAACCATCATCACGTTGTTGTATATAACTGACAGTAATACACAGTGGAACCATCATCATGTTGTTGTATATAACTGACAGTAATACACAGTGGAACCATCATCATGTTGTATATAACTGACAGTAATACACAGTGGAACCATCATCATGTTGTATATAACTGACAGTAATACACAGTGGAACCATCATCATGTTGTTATATAACTGACAGTAATACACAGTGGAACCATCATCATGTTGTTGTATATAACTGACAGTAATACACAGTGGAACCATCATCATGTTGTTGTATATAACTGACAGTAATACACAGTGGAACCATCATCATGTTGTTGTATATAACTGACAGTAATACACAGTGGAACCATCATCATGTTGTTGTATATAACTGACAGTAATACACAGTGGAACCATCATCATGTTGTTGTATATAACTGACAGTAATACACAGTGGAACCATCATCATGTTGTTGTATATAACTGACAGTAATACACAGTGGAACCATCATCATGTTGTTGTATATAACTGACAGTAATACACAGTGGAACCATCATCATGTTGTTGTATATAACTGACAGTAATACACAGTGGAACCATCATCATGTTGTTGTATATAACTGACAGTAATACACAGTGGAACCATCATCATGTTGTTGTATATAACTGACAGTAATACACAGTGGAACCATCATCATGTTGTTGTATATAACTGACAGTAATACACAGTGGAACCATCATCATGTTGTTGTATATAACTGACAGTAATACACAGTGGAACCATCATCATGTTGTTGTATATAACTGACAGTAATACACAGTGGAACCATCATCATGTTGTTGTATATAACTGACAGTAATACACAGTGGAACCATCATCATGTTGTTGTATATAACTGACAGTAATACACAGTGGAACCATCATCATGTTGTTGTATATAACTGACAGTAATACACAGTGGAACCATCATCATGTTGTTGTATATAACTGACAGTAATACACAGTGGAACCATCATCATGTTGTTGTATATAACTGACAGTAATACACAGTGGAACCATCATCATGTTGTATATAACTGACAGTAATACACAGTGGAACCATCATCATGTTGTTGTATATAACTGACAGTAATACACAGTGGAACCATCATCATGTTGTTGTATATAACTGACAGTAATACACAGTGGAACCATCATCATGTTGTTGTATATAACTGACAGTAATACACAGTGGAACCATCATCATGTTGTTGTATATAACTGACAGTAATACACAGTGGAACCATCATCATGTTGTTGTATATAACTGACAGTAATACACAGTGGAACCATCATCATGTTGTTGTATATAACTGACAGTAATACACAGTGGAACCATCATCATGTTGTTGTATATAACTGACAGTAATACACAGTGGAACCATCATCATGTTGTTGTATATAACTGACAGTAATACACAGTGGAACCATCATCATGTTGTTGTATATAACTGACAGTAATACACAGTGGAACCATCATCATGTTGTTGTATATAACTGACAGTAATACACAGTGGAACCATCATCATGTTGTTGTATATAACTGACAGTAATACACAGTGGAACCATCATCATGTTGTTGTATATAACTGACAGTAACACACAGTGGAACCATCATCATATTGTATATAACTGACAGTAATACACAGTGGAACCATCATCATGTTGTTGTATATAACTGACAGTAATACACAGTGGAACCATCATCATGTTGTTGTATATAACTGACAGTAATACACAGTGGAACCATCATCATGTTGTTGTATATAACTGACAGTAATACACAGTGGAACCATCATCATATTGTATATAACTGACAGTAATACACAGTGGAACCATCATCATGTTGTTGTATATAACTGACAGTAATACACAGTGGAACCATCATCATCCTGTTGTATATAACTGACAGTAATACACAGTGGAACCATCATCATGTTGTTGTATATAACTGACAGTAATACACAGTGGAACCATCATCATGTTGTTGTATATAACTGACAGTAATACACAGTGGAACCATCATCATCCTGTTGTATATAACTGACAGTAATACACAGTGGAACCATCATCATCCTGTTGTATATAACTGACAGTAATACACAGTGGAACCATCATCAGGTTGTTGTATATAACTGACAGTAATACACAGTGGAACCATCATCAGGTTGTTGTATATAACAGACAGTAATACACAGTGGAACCATCATCATGTTGTATATAACAGACAGTAATACACAGTGGAACCATCATCACGTTGTTGTATATAACAGACAGTAATACACAGTGGAACCATCATCACGTTGTTGTATATAACTGACAGTAATACACAGTGGAACCATCATCACGTTGTTGTATATAACTGACAGTAATACACAGTGGAACCATCATCACGTTGTTGTATATAACTGACAGTAATACACAGTGGAACCATCATCACGTTGTTGTATATAACTGACAGTAATACACAGTGGAACCATCATCACGTTGTTGTATATAACTGACAGTAATACACAGTGGAACCATCATCACGTTGTTGTATATAACTGACAGTAATACACAGTGGAACCATCATCACGTTGTTGTATATAACTGACAGTAATACACAGTGGAACCATCATCACGTTGTTGTATATAACTGACAGTAATACACAGTGGAACCATCATCACGTTGTTGTATATAACTGACAGTAATACACAGTGGAACCATCATCACGTTGTTGTATATAACTGACAGTAATACACAGTGGAACCATCATCACGTTGTTGTATATAACTGACAGTAATACACAGTGGAACCATCATCACGTTGTTGTATATAACTGACAGTAATACACAGTGGAACCATCATCACGTTGTTGTATATAACTGACAGTAATACACAGTGGAACCATCATCACGTTGTTGTATATAACTGACAGTAATACACAGTGGAACCATCATCACGTTGTTGTATATAACTGACAGTAATACACAGTGGAACCATCATCACGTTGTTGTATATAACTGACAGTAATACACAGTGGAACCATCATCACGTTGTTGTATATAACTGACAGTAATACACAGTGGAACCATCATCACGTTGTTGTATATAACTGACAGTAATACACAGTGGAACCATCATCACGTTGTTGTATATAACTGACAGTAATACACAGTGGAACCATCATCACGTTGTTGTATATAACTGACAGTAATACACAGTGGAACCATCATCACGTTGTTGTATATAACTGACAGTAATACACAGTGGAACCATCATCACGTTGTTGTATATAACTGACAGTAATACACAGTGGAACCATCATCACGTTGTTGTATATAACTGACAGTAATACACAGTGGAACCATCATCACGTTGTTGTATATAACTGACAGTAATACACAGTGGAACCATCATCACGTTGTTGTATATAACTGACAGTAATACACAGTGGAACCATCATCACGTTGTTGTATATAACTGACAGTAATACACAGTGGAACCATCATCACGTTGTTGTATATAACTGACAGTAATACACAGTGGAACCATCATCACGTTGTTGTATATAACTGACAGTAATACACAGTGGAACCATCATCACGTTGTTGTATATAACTGACAGTAATACACAGTGGAACCATCATCATGTTGTTGTATATAACTGACAGTAATACACAGTGGAACCATCATCATGTTGTTGTATATAACTGACAGTAATACACAGTGGAACCATCATCATGTTGTTGTATATAACTGACAGTAATACACAGTGGAACCATCATCATGTTGTTGTATATAACTGACAGTAATACACAGTGGAACCATCATCATGTTGTTGTATATAACTGACAGTAATACACAGTGGAACCATCATCATGTTGTTGTATATAACTGACAGTAATACACAGTGGAACCATCATCATGTTGTTGTATATAACTGACAGTAATACACAGTGGAACCATCATCATGTTGTTGTATATAACTGACAGTAATACACAGTGGAACCATCATCATGTTGTTGTATATAACTGACAGTAATACACAGTGGAACCATCATCATGTTGTTGTATATAACTGACAGTAATACACAGTGGAACCATCATCATGTTGTTGTATATAACTGACAGTAATACACAGTGGAACCATCATCATGTTGTTGTATATAACTGACAGTAATACACAGTGGAACCATCATCATGTTGTTGTATATAACTGACAGTAATACACAGTGGAACCATCATCATGTTGTTGTATATAACTGACAGTAATACACAGTGGAACCATCATCATGTTGTTGTATATAACTGACAGTAATACACAGTGGAACCATCATCATGTTGTTGTATATAACTGACAGTAATACACAGTGGAACCATCATCATGTTGTTGTATATAACTGACAGTAATACACAGTGGAACCATCATCATGTTGTTGTATATAACTGACAGTAATACACAGTGGAACCATCATCATGTTGTTGTATATAACTGACAGTAATACACAGTGGAACCATCATCATGTTGTTGTATATAACTGACAGTAATACACAGTGGAACCATCATCATGTTGTTGTATATAACTGACAGTAATACACAGTGGAACCATCATCATGTTGTTGTATATAACTGACAGTAATACACAGTGGAACCATCATCATGTTGTTGTATATAACTGACAGTAATACACAGTGGAACCATCATCATGTTGTTGTATATAACTGACAGTAATACACAGTGGAACCATCATCATGTTGTTGTATATAACTGACAGTAATACACAGTGGAACCATCATCATGTTGTTGTATATAACTGACAGTAATACACAGTGGAACCATCATCATGTTGTTGTATATAACTGACAGTAATACACAGTGGAACCATCATCATGTTGTATATAACTGACAGTAATACACAGTGGAACCATCATCATGTTGTATATAACTAGACAGTAATACACAGTGGAACCATCATCAGTGTTGTATATAACAGACAGTAATACACAGTGGAACCATCATCATGTTGTTGTATATAACAGACAGTAATACACAGTGGAACCATCATCATGTTGTTGTATATAACTGACAGTAATACACAGTGGAACCATCATCATGTTGTTGTATATAACTGACAGTAATACACAGTGGAACCATCATCATGTTGTTGTATATAACTGACAGTAATACACAGTGGAACCATCATCATGTTGTTGTATATAACTGACAGTAATACACAGTGGAACCATCATCATGTTGTTGTATATAACTGACAGTAATACACAGTGGAACCATCATCATGTTGTTGTATATAACTGACAGTAATACACAGTGGAACCATCATCATGTTGTTGTATATAACTGACAGTAATACACAGTGGAACCATCATCATGTTGTTGTATATAACTGACAGTAATACACAGTGGAACCATCATCATGTTGTTGTATATAACTGACAGTAATACACAGTGGAACCATCATCATGTTGTTGTATATAACTGACAGTAATACACAGTGGAACCATCATCATGTTGTTGTATATAACTGACAGTAATACACAGTGGAACCATCATCATGTTGTTGTATATAACTGACAGTAATACACAGTGGAACCATCATCATGTTGTTGTATATAACTGACAGTAATACACAGTGGAACCATCATCATGTTGTTGTATATAACTGACAGTAATACACAGTGGAACCATCATCATCCTGTTGTATATAACTGACAGTAATACACAGTGGAACCATCATCATCCTGTTGTATATAACTGACAGTAATACACAGTGGAACCATCATCATGTTGTTGTATATAACTGACAGTAATACACAGTGGAACCATCATCAGGTTGTTGTATATAACTGACAGTAATACACAGTGGAACCATCATCAGGTTGTTGTATATAACTGACAGTAATACACAGTGGAACCATCATCATGTTGTTGTATATAACTGACAGTAATACACAGTGGAACCATCATCATGTTGTATATAACAGACAGTAATACACAGTGGAACCATCATCACGTTGTTGTATATAACAGACAGTAATACACAGTGGAACCATCATCACGTTGTTGTATATAACTGACAGTAATACACAGTGGAACCATCATCACGTTGTTGTATATAACTGACAGTAATACACAGTGGAACCATCATCACGTTGTTGTATATAACTGACAGTAATACACAGTGGAACCATCATCACGTTGTTGTATATAACTGACAGTAATACACAGTGGAACCATCATCACGTTGTTGTATATAACTGACAGTAATACACAGTGGAACCATCATCACGTTGTTGTATATAACTGACAGTAATACACAGTGGAACCATCATCACGTTGTTGTATATAACTGACAGTAATACACAGTGGAACCATCATCACGTTGTTGTATATAACTGACAGTAATACACAGTGGAACCATCATCACGTTGTTGTATATAACTGACAGTAATACACAGTGGAACCATCATCACGTTGTTGTATATAACTGACAGTAATACACAGTGGAACCATCATCACGTTGTTGTATATAACTGACAGTAATACACAGTGGAACCATCATCACGTTGTTGTATATAACTGACAGTAATACACAGTGGAACCATCATCACGTTGTTGTATATAACTGACAGTAATACACAGTGGAACCATCATCACGTTGTTGTATATAACTGACAGTAATACACAGTGGAACCATCATCACGTTGTTGTATATAACTGACAGTAATACACAGTGGAACCATCATCACGTTGTTGTATATAACTGACAGTAATACACAGTGGAACCATCATCACGTTGTTGTATATAACTGACAGTAATACACAGTGGAACCATCATCACGTTGTTGTATATAACTGACAGTAATACACAGTGGAACCATCATCACGTTGTTGTATATAACTGACAGTAATACACAGTGGAACCATCATCACGTTGTTGTATATAACTGACAGTAATACACAGTGGAACCATCATCACGTTGTTGTATATAACTGACAGTAATACACAGTGGAACCATCATCACGTTGTTGTATATAACTGACAGTAATACACAGTGGAACCATCATCACGTTGTTGTATATAACTGACAGTAATACACAGTGGAACCATCATCACGTTGTTGTATATAACTGACAGTAATACACAGTGGAACCATCATCACGTTGTTGTATATAACTGACAGTAATACACAGTGGAACCATCATCACGTTGTTGTATATAACTGACAGTAATACACAGTGGAACCATCATCACGTTGTTGTATATAACTGACAGTAATACACAGTGGAACCATCATCACGTTGTTGTATATAACTGACAGTAATACACAGTGGAACCATCATCACGTTGTTGTATATAACTGACAGTAATACACAGTGGAACCATCATCACGTTGTTGTATATAACTGACAGTAATACACAGTGGAACCATCATCACGTTGTTGTATATAACTGACAGTAATACACAGTGGAACCATCATCACGTTGTTGTATATAACTGACAGTAATACACAGTGGAACCATCATCACGTTGTTGTATATAACTGACAGTAATACACAGTGGAACCATCATCACGTTGTTGTATATAACTGACAGTAATACACAGTGGAACCATCATCACGTTGTTGTATATAACTGACAGTAATACACAGTGGAACCATCATCACGTTGTTGTATATAACTGACAGTAATACACAGTGGAACCATCATCACGTTGTTGTATATAACTGACAGTAATACACAGTGGAACCATCATCACGTTGTTGTATATAACTGACAGTAATACACAGTGGAACCATCATCACGTTGTTGTATATAACTGACAGTAATACACAGTGGAACCATCATCACGTTGTTGTATATAACTGACAGTAATACACAGTGGAACCATCATCACGTTGTTGTATATAACTGACAGTAATACACAGTGGAACCATCATCACGTTGTTGTATATAACTGACAGTAATACACAGTGGAACCATCATCACGTTGTTGTATATAACTGACAGTAATACACAGTGGAACCATCATCACGTTGTTGTATATAACTGACAGTAATACACAGTGGAACCATCATCACGTTGTTGTATATAACTGACAGTAATACACAGTGGAACCATCATCACGTTGTTGTATATAACTGACAGTAATACACAGTGGAACCATCATCACGTTGTTGTATATAACTGACAGTAATACACAGTGGAACCATCATCACGTTGTTGTATATAACTGACAGTAATACACAGTGGAACCATCATCATGTTGTTGTATATAACTGACAGTAATACACAGTGGAACCATCATCATGTTGTTGTATATAACTGACAGTAATACACAGTGGAACCATCATCATGTTGTATATAACTGACAGTAATGCACAGTGGAACCATCATTATGTTGTATATAACTGACAGTAATGCACAGTGGAACCATCATCATGTTGTATATAACTGACAGTAATACACAGTGGAACCATCATCATGTTGTTGTATATAACTGACAGTAATACACAGTGGAACCATCATCATGTTGTTGTATATAACTGACAGTAATACACAGTGGAACCATCATCATGTTGTTGTATATAACTGACAGTAATACACAGTGGAACCATCATCATGTTGTTGTATATAACTGACAGTAATACACAGTGGAACCATCATCATGTTGTTGTATATAACTGACAGTAATACACAGTGGAACCATCATCATGTTGTTGTATATAACTGACAGTAATACACAGTGGAACCATCATCATGTTGTTGTATATAACTGACAGTAATACACAGTGGAACCATCATCATGTTGTTGTATATAACTGACAGTAATACACAGTGGAACCATCATCATGTTGTTGTATATAACTGACAGTAATACACAGTGGAACCATCATCATGTTGTTGTATATAACTGACAGTAATACACAGTGGAACCATCATCATGTTGTTGTATATAACTGACAGTAATACACAGTGGAACCATCATCATGTTGTTGTATATAACTGACAGTAATACACAGTGGAACCATCATCATGTTGTTGTATATAACTGACAGTAATACACAGTGGAACCATCATCATGTTGTTGTATATAACTGACAGTAATACACAGTGGAACCATCATCATGCTGTTGTATATAACTGACAGTAATACACAGTGGAACCATCATCATGTTGTATATAACTGACAGTAATACACAGTGGAACCATCATCATGTTGTTGTATATAACTGACAGTAATACACAGTGGAACCATCATCATGTTGTTGTATATAACTGACAGTAATACACAGTGGAACCATCATCATGTTGTATATAACTGACAGTAATACACAGTGGAACCATCATCATGTTGTTGTATATAACTGACAGTAATACACAGTGGAACCATCATCATGTTGTATATAACTGACAGTAATACACAGTGGAACCATCATCATGTTGTTGTATATAACTGACAGTAATACACAGTGGAACCATCATCATGTTGTATATAATAGACAGTAATAAACAGTGGAACCATCATCATGTTGTATATAACAGACAGTAATACACAGTGGAACCATCATCATGTTGTATATAACTGACAGTAATACACAGTGGAACCATCATCATGTTGTTGTATATAACTGACAGTAATACACAGTGGAACCATCATCATGTTGTTATATATAACTGACAGTAATACACAGTGGAACCATCATCATGTTGTATATAATAGACAGTAATAAACAGTGGAACCATCATCATGTTGTATATAACAGACAGTAATACACAGTGGAACCATCATCATGTTGTTGTATATAACAGACAGTAATACACAGTGGAACCATCATCATGTTGTTGTATATAACAGACAGTAATACACAGTGGAACCATCATCATGTTGTTGTATATAACTGACACTAATACACAGTGGAACCATCATCATGTTGTATATAACTGACAGTAATACACAGTGGAACCATCATCATGTTGTTGTATATAACTGACAGTAATACACAGTGGAACCATCATCATGTTGTTGTATATAACTGACAGTAACACACAGTGGAACCATCATCATATTGTATATAACTGACAGTAATACACAGTGGAACCATCATCATGTTGTTGTATATAACTGACAGTAATACACAGTGGAACCATCATCATGTTGTTGTATATAACTGACAGTAATACACAGTGGAACCATCATCATGTTGTTGTATATAACTGACAGTAATACACAGTGGAACCATCATCATATTGTATATAACTGACAGTAATACACAGTGGAACCATCATCATGTTGTTGTATATAACTGACAGTAATACACAGTGGAACCATCATCATGTTGTTGTATATAACTGACAGTAATACACAGTGGAACCATCATCATGTTGTTGTATATAACTGACAGTAATACACAGTGGAACCATCATCATGTTGTTGTATATAACTGACAGTAATACACAGTGGAACCATCATCATGTTGTTGTATATAACTGACAGTAATACACAGTGGAACCATCATCATGTTGTTGTATATAACTGACAGTAATACACAGTGGAACCATCATCATGTTGTTGTATATAACTGACAGTAATACAAAGTGGAACCATCATCATGTTGTTGTATATAACTGACAGTAATACACAGTGGAACCATCATCATGTTGTTGTATATAACTGACAGTAATACACAGTGGAACCATCATCATGTTGTTGTATATAACTGACAGTAATACACAGTGGAACCATCATCATGTTGTTGTATATAACTGACAGTAATACACAGTGGAACCATCATCATGTTGTATATAACTGACAGTAATACACAGTGGAACCATCATCATGTTGTATATAACTGACAGTAATACACAGTGGAACCATCATCATGTTGTTGTATATAACTGACAGTAATACACAGTGGAACCATCATCATGTTGTTGTATATAACTGACAGTAATACACAGTGGAACCATCATGTTGTATATAACTGACAGTAATACACAGTGGAACCATCATCATGTTGTTGTATATAACTGACAGTAATACACAGTGGAACCATCATCATGTTGTTGTATATAACTGACAGTAATACACAGTGGAACCATCATCATGTTGTTGTATATAACTGACAGTAATACACAGTGGAACCATCATCATGTTGTTGTATATAACTGACAGTAATACACAGTGGAACCATCATCATGTTGTTGTATATAACAGACAGTAATACACAGTGGAACCATCATCATGTTGTTGTATATAACTGACAGTAATACACAGTGGAACCATCATCATGTTGTTGTATATAACTGACAGTAATACACAGTGGAACCATCATCATGTTGTTGTATATAACTGACAGTAATACACAGTGGAACCATCATCATGTTGTTGTATATAACTGACAGTAATACACAGTGGAACCATCATCATGTTGTTGTATATAACTGACAGTAATACACAGTGGAACCATCATCATGTTGTTGTATATAACTGACAGTAATACACAGTGGAACCATCATCATGTTGTATATAACTGACAGTAATACACAGTGGAACCATCATCATGTTGTATATAACTGACAGTAATACACAGTGGAACCATCATCATGTTGTTGTATATAACTGACAGTAATACACAGTGGAACCATCATCATGTTGTTGTATATAACTGACAGTAATACACAGTGGAACCATCATCATGTTGTTGTATATAACTGACAGTAATACACAGTGGAACCATCATCATGTTGTATATAACTGACAGTAATACACAGTGGAACCATCATCATGTTGTATATAACTGACAGTAATACACAGTGGAACCATCATCATGTTGTATATAACTGACAGTAATACACAGTGGAACCATCATCATGTTGTATATAACTGACAGTAATACACAGTGGAACCATTATCATGTTGTTGTATATAACTGACAGTAATACACAGTGGAACCATCATCATGTTGTTGTATATAACTGACAGTAATACACAGTGGAACCATCATGTTGTATATAACTGACAGTAATACACAGTGGAACCATCATGTTGTATATAACTGACAGTAATACACAGTGGAACCATCATCATGTTGTTGTATATAACTGACAGTAATACACAGTGGAACCATCATCATGTTGTTGTATATAACTGACAGTAATACACAGTGGAACCATCATCATGTTGTATATAACTGACAGTAATACACAGTGGAACCATCATCATGTTGTTGTATATAACTGACAGTAATACACAGTGGAACCATCATCATGTTGTTGTATATAACTGACAGTAATACACAGTGGAACCATCATCATGTTGTTGTATATAACAGACAGTAATACACAGTGGAACCATCATCATGTTGTTGTATATAACTGACAGTAATACACAGTGGAACCATCATGTTGTATATAACTGACAGTAATACACAGTGGAACCATCATGTTGTATATAACTGACAGTAATACACAGTGGAACCATCATCATGTTGTTGTATATAACTGACAGTAATACACAGTGGAACCATCATCATGTTGTTGTATATAACTGACAGTAATACACAGTGGAACCATCATCATGTTGTTGTATATAACTGACAGTAATACACAGTGGAACCATCATCATGTTGTTGTATATAACTGACAGTAATACACAGTGGAACCATCATCATGTTGTTGTATATAACAGACAGTAATACACAGTGGAACCATCATCATGTTGTTGTATATAACTGACAGTAATACACAGTGGAACCATCATCATGTTGTTGTATATAACTGACAGTAATACACAGTGGAACCATCATCATGTTGTTGTATATAACTGACAGTAATACACAGTGGAACCATCATCATGTTGTATATAACTGACAGTAATACACAGTGGAACCATCATCATGTTGTTGTATATAACTGACAGTAATACACAGTGGAACCATCATCATGTTGTATATAACTGACAGTAATACACAGAGGAACCATCATCATGTTGTTGTATATAACTGACAGTAATACACAGTGGAACCATCATCATGTTGTTGTATATAACTGACAGTAATACACAGTGGAACCATGATGTTGTATATAACTGACAGTAATACACAGTGGAACCATCATCATGTTGTATATAACTGACAGTAATACACAGAGGAACCATCATCATGTTGTTGTATATAACTGACAGTAATACACAGTGGAACCATCATCATGTTGTTGTATATAACTGACAGTAATACACAGTGGAAGCATCATGTTGTATATAACTGACAGTAATACACAGTGGAAGCATCATCATGTTGTTGTATATAACTGACAGTAATACACAGTGGAACCATCATCATGTTGTTGTATATAACTGACAGTAATACACAGTGGAACCATCATCATGTTGTTGTATATAACTGACAGTAATACACAGTGGAACCATCATCATGTTGTTGTATATAACTGACAGTAATACACAGTGGAACCATCATCATGTTGTTGTATATAACTGACAGTAATACACAGTGGAACCATCATCATGTTGTTGTATATAACTGACAGTAATACACAGTGGAACCATCATCATGTTGTTGTATATAACTGACAGTAATACACAGTGGAACCATCATCATGTTGTTGTATATAACTGACAGTAATACACAGTGGAACCATCATCATGTTGTTGTATATAACTGACAGTAATACACAGTGGAACCATCATCATGTTGTTGTATATAACTGACAGTAATACACAGTGGAACCATCATCATGTTGTTGTATATAACTGACAGTAATACACAGTGGAACCATCATCATGTTGTTGTATATAACTGACAGTAATACACAGTGGAACCATCATCATGTTGTTGTATATAACTGACAGTAATACACAGTGGAACCATCATCATGTTGTTGTATATAACTGACAGTAATACACAGTGGAACCATCATCATGTTGTTGTATATAACTGACAGTAATACACAGTGGAACCATCATCATGTTGTTGTATATAACTGACAGTAATACACAGTGGAACCATCATCATGTTGTTGTATATAACTGACAGTAATACACAGTGGAACCATCATCATGTTGTTGTATATAACTGACAGTAATACACAGTGGAACCATCATCATGTTGTTGTATATAACTGACAGTAATACACAGTGGAACCATCATCATGTTGTTGTATATAACTGACAGTAATACACAGTGGAACCATCATCATGTTGTTGTATATAACTGACAGTAATACACAGTGGAACCATCATCATGTTGTTGTATATAACTGACAGTAATACACAGTGGAACCATCATCATGTTGTTGTATATAACTGACAGTAATACACAGTGGAACCATCATCATGTTGTTGTATATAACTGACAGTAATACACAGTGGAACCATCATCATGTTGTTGTATATAACTGACAGTAATACACAGTGGAACCATCATCATGTTGTTGTATATAACTGACAGTAATACACAGTGGAACCATCATCATGTTGTATATAACTGACAGTAATACACAGTGGAACCATCATCATGTTGTTGTATATAACTGACAGTAATACACAGTGGAACCATCATCATGTTGTTGTATATAACTGACAGTAATACACAGTGGAACCATCATCATGTTGTATATAACTGACAGTAATACACAGTGGAACCATCATCATGTTGTTGTATATAACTGACAGTAATACACAGTGGAACCATCATCATGTTGTTGTATATAACTGACAGTAATACACAGTGGAACCATCATCATGTTGTTGTATATAACTGACAGTAATACACAGTGGAACCATCATCATGTTGTTGTATATAACTGACAGTAATACACAGTGGAACCATCATCATGTTGTTGTATATAACTGACAGTAATACACAGTGGAACCATCATCATGTTGTTGTATATAACTGACAGTAATACACAGTGGAACCATCATCATGTTGTTGTATATAACTGACAGTAATACACAGTGGAACCATCATCATGTTGTTGTATATAACTGACAGTAATACACAGTGGAACCATCATCATGTTGTTGTATATAACTGACAGTAATATACAGTGGAACCATCATCATGTTGTTGTATATAACTGACAGTAATACACAGTGGAACCATCATCATGTTGTTGTATATAACTGACAGTAATACACAGTGGAACCATCATCATGTTGTTGTATATAACAGACAGTAATACACAGTGGAACCATCATCATGTTGTTGTATATAACAGACAGTAATACACAGTGGAACCATCATCATGTTGTATATAACTGACAGTAATACACAGCGGAACCATCATCATGTTGTATATAACTGACAGTAATACACAGCGGAACCATCATCATGTTGTTGTATATAACTGACAGTAATACACAGCGGAACCATCATCATGTTGTTGTATATAACTGACAGTAATACACAGTGCAACCATCATCATGTTGTTGTATATAACTGACAGTAATACACAGTGGAACCATCATCATGTTGTTGTATATAACTGACAGTAATACACAGTGGAACCATCATCATGTTGTTGTATATAACTGACAGTAATACACAGTGGAACCATCATCATGTTGTTGTATATAACTGACAGTAATACACAGTGGAACCATCATCATGTTGTTGTATATAACTGACAGTAATACACAGTGGAACCATCATCATGTTGTATATAACTGACAGTAATACACAGTGGAACCATCATCATGTTGTATATAACTGACAGTAATACACAGTGGAACCATCATCATGTTGTATATAACTGACAGTAATACACAGTGGAACCATCATCATGTTGTTGTATATAACTGACAGTAATACACAGTGGAACCATCATCATGTTATTGTATATAACTGACAGTAATACACAGTGGAACCATCATCATGTTGTTGTATATAACAGACAGTAATACACAGTGGAAGCATCATCATGTTGTTGTATATAACTGACAGTAATACACAGTGGAACCATCATCATGTTGTATATAACTGACAGTAATACACAGTGGAACCATCATCATGTTGTTGTATATAACTGACAGTAATACACAGTGGAACCATCATCAGGTTGTTGTATATAACTGGCAGTAATACACAGTGGAACCATCATCATGTTGTATATAACTGACAGTAATACACAGTGGAACCATCATCATGTTGTTGTATATAACTGGCAGTAATACACAGTGGAACCATCATCATGTTGTTGTATATAACTGACAGTAATACACAGTGGAACCATCATCATGTTGTTGTATATAACTGACAGTAATACACAGTGGAACCATCATCATGTTGTTGTATATAACTGACAGTAATACACAGTGGAACCATCATCATGTTGTTGTATATAACTGACAGTAATACACAGTGGAACCATCATCATGTTGTTGTATATAACTGACAGTAATACACAGTGGAACCATCATCATGTTGTATATAACTGACAGTAATACACAGTGGAACCATCATCATGTTGTTGTATATAACTGACAGTAATACACAGTGGAACCATCATCATGTTGTATATAACTGACAGTAATACACAGTGGAACCATCATCATGTTGTATATAACTGACAGTAATACACAGTGGAACCATCATCATGTTGTTGTATATAACTGACAGTAATACACAGTGGAACCATCATCATGTTGTTGTATATAACTGACAGTAATACACAGTGGAACCATCATCATGTTGTTGTATATAACTGACAGTAATACACAGTGGAACCATCATCATGTTGTTGTATATAACTGACAGTAATACACAGTGGAACCATCATCATGTTGTTGTATATAACTGACAGTAATACACAGTGGAACCATCATCATGTTGTTGTATATAACTGACAGTAATACACAGTGGAACCATCATCATGTTGTTGTATATAACTGACAGTAATACACAGTGGAACCATCATCATGTTGTTGTATATAACTGACAGTAATACACAGTGGAACCATCATCATGTTGTTGTATATAACTGACAGTAATACACAGTGGAACCATCATCATGTTGTATATAACTGACAGTAATACACAGCGGAACCATCATCATGTTGTTGTATATAACTGACAGTAATACACAGCGGAACCATCATCATGTTGTTGTATATAACTGACAGTAATACACAGCGGAACCATCATCATGTTGTATATAACTGACAGTAATACACAGCGGAACCATCATCATGTTGTATATAACTGACAGTAATACACAGCGGAACCATCATCATGTTGTATATAACTGACAGTAATACACAGCGGAACCATCATCATGTTGTATATAACTGACAGTAATACACAGCGGAACCATCATCATGTTGTTGTATATAACTGACAGTAATACACAGTGGAACCATCATCATGTTGTTGTATATAACTGACAGTAATACACAGTGGAACCATCATCATGTTGTTGTATATAACTGACAGTAATACACAGTGGAACCATCATCATGTTGTTGTATATAACTGACAGTAATACACAGTGGAACCATCATCATGTTGTTGTATATAACTGACAGTAATACACAGTGGAACCATCATCATGTTGTTGTATATAACTGACAGTAATACACAGTGGAACCATCATCATGTTGTTGTATATAACTGACAGTAATACACAGTGGAACCATCATCATGTTGTTGTATATAACTGACAGTAATACACAGTGGAACCATCATCATGTTGTTGTATATAACTGACAGTAATACACAGTGGAACCATCATCATGTTGTTGTATATAACTGACAGTAATACACAGTGGAACCATCATCATGTTGTTGTATATAACTGACAGTAATACACAGTGGAACCATCATCATGTTGTTGTATATAACTGACAGTAATACACAGTGGAACCATCATCATGTTGTTGTATATAACTGACAGTAATACACAGTGGAACCATCATCATGTTGTTGTATATAACTGACAGTAATACACAGTGGAACCATCATCATGTTGTTGTATATAACTGACAGTAATACACAGTGGAACCATCATCATGTTGTTGTATATAACTGACAGTAATACACAGTGGAACCATCATCATGTTGTATATAACTGACAGTAATACACAGTGGAACCATCATCATGTTGTATATAACAGACAGTAATACACAGTGGAACCATCATCATGTTGTATATAACTGACAGTAATACACAGTGGAACCATCATCATGTTGTTGTATATAACTGACAGTAATACACAGTGGAACCATCATCATGTTGTTGTATATAACTGACAGTAATACACAGTGGAACCATCATCATGTTGTATATAACTGACAGTAATACACAGTGGAACCATCATCATGTTGTATATAACTGACAGTAATACACAGTGGAACCATCATCATGTTGTTGTATATAACTGACAGTAATACACAGTGGAACCATCATCATGTTATTGTATATAACTGACAGTAATACACAGTGGAAGCATCATCATGTTATTGTATATAACTGACAGTAATACACAGTGGAAGCATCATCATGTTGTTGTATATAACAGACAGTAATACACAGTGGAACCATCATCATGTTGTATATAACTGACAGTAATACACAGTGGAACCATCATCACGTTGTTGTATATAACTGACAGTAATACACAGTGGAACCATCATCACGTTGTTGTATATAACTGACAGTAATACACAGTGGAACCATCATCACGTTGTTGTATATAACTGACAGTAATACACAGTGGAACCATCATCACGTTGTTGTATATAACTGACAGTAATACACAGTGGAACCATCATCACGTTGTTGTATATAACTGACAGTAATACACAGTGGAACCATCATCACGTTGTTGTATATAACTGACAGTAATACACAGTGGAACCATCATCACGTTGTTGTATATAACTGACAGTAATACACAGTGGAACCATCATCACGTTGTTGTATATAACTGACAGTAATACACAGTGGAACCATCATCACGTTGTTGTATATAACTGACAGTAATACACAGTGGAACCATCATCACGTTGTTGTATATAACTGACAGTAATACACAGTGGAACCATCATCACGTTGTTGTATATAACTGACAGTAATACACAGTGGAACCATCATCACGTTGTTGTATATAACTGACAGTAATACACAGTGGAACCATCATCACGTTGTTGTATATAACTGACAGTAATACACAGTGGAACCATCATCACGTTGTTGTATATAACTGACAGTAATACACAGTGGAACCATCATCACGTTGTTGTATATAACTGACAGTAATACACAGTGGAACCATCATCACGTTGTTGTATATAACTGACAGTAATACACAGTGGAACCATCATCACGTTGTTGTATATAACTGACAGTAATACACAGTGGAACCATCATCACGTTGTTGTATATAACTGACAGTAATACACAGTGGAACCATCATCACGTTGTTGTATATAACTGACAGTAATACACAGTGGAACCATCATCACGTTGTTGTATATAACTGACAGTAATACACAGTGGAACCATCATCACGTTGTTGTATATAACTGACAGTAATACACAGTGGAACCATCATCACGTTGTTGTATATAACTGACAGTAATACACAGTGGAACCATCATCACGTTGTTGTATATAACTGACAGTAATACACAGTGGAACCATCATCACGTTGTTGTATATAACTGACAGTAATACACAGTGGAACCATCATCACGTTGTTGTATATAACTGACAGTAATACACAGTGGAACCATCATCACGTTGTTGTATATAACTGACAGTAATACACAGTGGAACCATCATCACGTTGTTGTATATAACTGACAGTAATACACAGTGGAACCATCATCACGTTGTTGTATATAACTGACAGTAATACACAGTGGAACCATCATCACGTTGTTGTATATAACTGACAGTAATACACAGTGGAACCATCATCACGTTGTTGTATATAACTGACAGTAATACACAGTGGAACCATCATCACGTTGTTGTATATAACTGACAGTAATACACAGTGGAACCATCATCACGTTGTTGTATATAACTGACAGTAATACACAGTGGAACCATCATCACGTTGTTGTATATAACTGACAGTAATACACAGTGGAACCATCATCACGTTGTTGTATATAACTGACAGTAATACACAGTGGAACCATCATCACGTGGTTGTATATAACTGACAGTAATACACAGTGGAACCATCATCACGTTGTTGTATATAACTGACAGTAATACACAGTGGAACCATCATCACGTTGTTGTATATAACTGACAGTAATACACAGTGGAACCATCATCACGTTGTTGTATATAACTGACAGTAATACACAGTGGAACCATCATCACGTTGTTGTATATAACTGACAGTAATACACAGTGGAACCATCATCACGTTGTTGTATATAACTGACAGTAATACACAGTGGAACCATCATCACTTTGTTGTATATAACTGACAGTAATACACAGTGGAACCATCATCACGTTGTTGTATATAACTGACAGTAATACACAGTGGAACCATCATCACGTTGTTGTATATAACTGACAGTAATACACAGTGGAACCATCATCACGTTGTTGTATATAACTGACAGTAATACACAGTGGAACCATCATCACGTTGTTGTATATAACTGACAGTAATACACAGTGGAACCATCATCACGTTGTTGTATATAACTGACAGTAATACACAGTGGAACCATCATCACGTTGTTGTATATAACTGACAGTAATACACAGTGGAACCATCATCATGTTGTTGTATATAACTGACAGTAATACACAGTGGAACCATCATCATGTTGTTGTATATAACTGACAGTAATACACAGTGGAACCATCATCATGTTGTATATAACTGACAGTAATGCACAGTGGAACCATCATTATGTTGTATATAACTGACAGTAATGCACAGTGGAACCATCATCATGTTGTATATAACTGACAGTAATACACAGTGGAACCATCATCATGTTGTTGTATATAACTGACAGTAATACACAGTGGAACCATCATCATGTTGTTGTATATAACTGACAGTAATACACAGTGGAACCATCATCATGTTGTTGTATATAACTGACAGTAATACACAGTGGAACCATCATCATGTTGTTGTATATAACTGACAGTAATACACAGTGGAACCATCATCATGTTGTTGTATATAACTGACAGTAATACACAGTGGAACCATCATCATGTTGTTGTATATAACTGACAGTAATACACAGTGGAACCATCATCATGTTGTTGTATATAACTGACAGTAATACACAGTGGAACCATCATCATGTTGTTGTATATAACTGACAGTAATACACAGTGGAACCATCATCATGTTGTTGTATATAACTGACAGTAATACACAGTGGAACCATCATCATGTTGTTGTATATAACTGACAGTAATACACAGTGGAACCATCATCATGTTGTTGTATATAACTGACAGTAATACACAGTGGAACCATCATCATGTTGTTGTATATAACTGACAGTAATACACAGTGGAACCATCATCATGTTGTTGTATATAACTGACAGTAATACACAGTGGAACCATCATCATGTTGTTGTATATAACTGACAGTAATACACAGTGGAACCATCATCATGTTGTATATAACTGACAGTAATACACAGTGGAACCATCATCATGTTGTTGTATATAACTGACAGTAATACACAGTGGAACCATCATCATGTTGTTGTATATAACTGACAGTAACACACAGTGGAACCATCATCATATTGTATATAACTGACAGTAATACACAGTGGAACCATCATCATGTTGTTGTATATAACTGACAGTAATACACAGTGGAACCATCATCATGTTGTTGTATATAACTGACAGTAATACACAGTGGAACCATCATCATGTTGTTGTATATAACTGACAGTAATACACAGTGGAACCATCATCATGTTGTTGTATATAACTGACAGTAATACACAGTGGAACCATCATCATGTTGTTGTATATAACTGACAGTAATACACAGTGGAACCATCATCATGTTGTTGTATATAACTGACAGTAATACACAGTGGAACCATCATCATGTTGTTGTATATAACTGACAGTAATACACAGTGGAACCATCATCATGTTGTTGTATATAACTGACAGTAATACACAGTGGAACCATCATCATGTTGTTGTATATAACTGACAGTAATACACAGTGGAACCATCATCATGTTGTTGTATATAACTGACAGTAATACACAGTGGAACCATCATCATGTTGTTGTATATAACTGACAGTAATACACAGTGGAACCATCATCATGTTGTTGTATATAACTGACAGTAATACACAGTGGAACCATCATCATGTTGTTGTATATAACTGACAGTAATACACAGTGGAACCATCATCATGTTGTTGTATATAACTGACAGTAATACACAGTGGAACCATCATCATGTTGTTGTATATAACTGACAGTAATACACAGTGGAACCATCATCATGTTGTTGTATATAACTGACAGTAATACACAGTGGAACCATCATCATGTTGTTGTATATAACTGACAGTAATACACAGTGGAACCATCATCATGTTGTTGTATATAACTGACAGTAATACACAGTGGAACCATCATGTTGTATATAACTGACAGTAATACACAGTGGAACCATCATCATGTTGTTGTATATAACTGACAGTAATACACAGTGGAACCATCATCATGTTGTTGTATATAACTGACAGTAATACACAGTGGAACCATCATCATGTTGTATATAACTGACAGTAATACACAGTGGAACCATCATCATGTTGTTGTATATAACTGACAGTAATACACAGTGGAACCATCATCATGTTGTTGTATATAACTGACAGTAATACACAGTGGAACCATCATCATGTTGTTGTATATAACTGACAGTAATACACAGTGGAACCATCATCATGTTGTTGTATATAACTGACAGTAATACACAGTGGAACCATCATCTGTTGTATATAACTGACAGTAATACACAGTGGAACCATCATGTTGTATATAACTGACAGTAATACACAGTGGAACCATCATCATGTTGTTGTATATAACTGACAGTAATACACAGTGGAACCATCATCATGTTGTTGTATATAACTGACAGTAATACACAGTGGAACCATCATCATGTTGTTGTATATAACTGACAGTAATACACAGTGGAACCATCATCATGTTGTTGTATATAACTGACAGTAATACACAGTGGAACCATCATCATGTTGTTGTATATAACTGACAGTAATACACAGTGGAACCATCATCATGTTGTTGTATATAACTGACAGTAATACACAGTGGAACCATCATCATGTTGTTGTATATAACTGACAGTAATACACAGTGGAACCATCATCATGTTGTTGTATATAACTGACAGTAATACACAGTGGAACCATCATCATGTTGTTGTATATAACTGACAGTAATACACAGTGGAACCATCATCATGTTGTTATATAACTGACAGTAATACACAGTGGAACCATCATCATGTTGTTGTATATAACTGACAGTAATACACAGTGGAACCATCATCATGTTGTTGTATATAACTGACAGTAATACACAGTGGAACCATCGATGTTGTATATAACTGACAGTAATACACAGTGGAACCATCATCATGTTGTATATAACTGACAGTAATACACAGTGGAACCATCATCATGTTGTTGTATATAACTGACAGTAATACACAGTGGAACCATCATCATGTTGTTGTATATAACTGACAGTAATACACAGTGGAACCATCATCATGTTGTATATAACTGACAGTAATACACAGTGGAACCATCATCATGTTGTATATAACTGACAGTAATACACAGTGGAACCATCATCATGTTGTTGTATATAACTGACAGTAATACACAGTGGAACCATCATCATGTTGTTGTATATAACTGACAGTAATACACAGTGGAACCATCATCATGTTGTATATAACTGACAGTAATACACAGTGGAACCATCATGTTGTTGTATATAACTGACAGTAATACACAGTGGAACCATCATCATGTTGTTGTATATAACTGACAGTAATACACAGTGGAACCATCATCATGTTGTTGTATATAACTGACAGTAATACACAGTGGAACCATCATCATGTTGTTGTATATAACTGACAGTAATACACAGTGGAACCATCATCATGTTGTTGTATATAACTGACAGTAATACACAGTGGAACCATCATCATGTTGTTGTATATAACTGACAGTAATACACAGTGGAACCATCATCATGTTGTTGTATATAACTGACAGTAATACACAGTGGAACCATCATCATGTTGTTGTATATAACTGACAGTAATACACAGTGGAACCATCATCATGTTGTTGTATATAACTGACAGTAATACACAGTGGAACCATCATCATGTTGTTGTATATAACTGACAGTAATACACAGTGGAACCATCATCATGTTGTTGTATATAACTGACAGTAATACACAGTGGAACCATCATCATGTTGTTGTATATAACTGACAGTAATACACAGTGGAACCATCATCATGTTGTTGTATATAACTGACAGTAATACACAGTGGAACCATCATCATGTTGTTGTATATAACTGACAGTAATACACAGTGGAACCATCATCATGTTGTTGTATATAACTGACAGTAATACACAGTGGAACCATCATCATGTTGTTGTATATAACTGACAGTAATACACAGTGGAACCATCATCATGTTGTTGTATATAACTGACAGTAATACACAGTGGAACCATCATCATGTTGTTGTATATAACTGACAGTAATACACAGTGGAACCATCATCATGTTGTTGTATATAACTGACAGTAATACACAGTGGAACCATCATCATGTTGTTGTATATAACTGACAGTAATACACAGTGGAACCATCATCATGTTGTTGTATATAACTGACAGTAATACACAGTGGAACCATCATCATGTTGTTGTATATAACTGACAGTAATACACAGTGGAACCATCATCATGTTGTTGTATATAACTGACAGTAATACACAGTGGAACCATCATCATGTTGTTGTATATAACTGACAGTAATACACAGTGGAACCATCATCATGTTGTTGTATATAACTGACAGTAATACACAGTGGAACCATCATCATGTTGTTGTATATAACTGACAGTAATACACAGTGGAACCATCATCATGTTGTTGTATATAACTGACAGTAATACACAGTGGAACCATCATCATGTTGTTGTATATAACTGACAGTAATACACAGTGGAACCATCATCATGTTGTTGTATATAACTGACAGTAATACACAGTGGAACCATCATCATGTTGTTGTATATAACTGACAGTAATACACAGTGGAACCATCATCATGTGTTGTATATAACTGACAGTAATACACAGTGGAACCATCATCATGTTGTTGTATATAACTGACAGTAATACACAGTGGAACCATCATCATGTTGTTGTATATAACTGACAGTAATACACAGTGGAACCATCATCATGTTGTTGTATATAACTGACAGTAATACACAGTGGAACCATCATCATGTTGTTGTATATAACTGACAGTAATACACAGTGGAACCATCATCATGTTGTTGTATATAACTGACAGTAATACACAGTGGAACCATCATCATGTTGTTGTATATAACTGACAGTAATACACAGTGGAACCATCATCATGTTGTTGTATATAACTGACAGTAATACACAGTGGAACCATCATCATGTTGTTGTATATAACTGACAGTAATACACAGTGGAACCATCATCATGTTGTTGTATATAACTGACAGTAATACACAGTGGAACCATCATCATGTTGTTGTATATAACTGACAGTAATACACAGTGGAACCATCATCATGTTGTTGTATATAACTGACAGTAATACACAGTGGAACCATCATCATGTTGTTGTATATAACTGACAGTAATACACAGCGGAACCATCATCATGTTGTATATAACTGACAGTAATACACAGCGGAACCATCATCATGTTGTATATAACTGACAGTAATACACAGCGGAACCATCATCATGTTGTTGTATATAACTGACAGTAATACACAGTGGAACCATCATCATGTTGTTGTATATAACTGACAGTAATACACAGTGGAACCATCATCATGTTGTTGTATATAACTGACAGTAATACACAGTGGAACCATCATCATGTTGTTGTATATAACTGACAGTAATACACAGTGGAACCATCATCATGTTGTTGTATATAACTGACAGTAATACACAGTGGAACCATCATCATGTTGTTGTATATAACTGACAGTAATACACAGTGGAACCATCATCATGTTGTTGTATATAACTGACAGTAATACACAGTGGAACCATCATCATGTTGTTGTATATAACTGACAGTAATACACAGTGGAACCATCATCATGTTGTATATAACTGACAGTAATACACAGTGGAACCATCATCATGTTGTATATAACTGACAGTAATACACAGTGGAACCATCATCATGTTGTTGTATATAACTGACAGTAATACACAGTGGAACCATCATCATGTTGTTGTATATAACTGACAGTAATACACAGTGGAACCATCATCATGTTGTTGTATATAACTGACAGTAATACACAGTGGAACCATCATCATGTTGTTGTATATAACTGACAGTAATACACAGTGGAACCATCATCATGTTGTTGTATATAACTGACAGTAATACACAGTGGAACCATCATCATGTTGTTGTATATAACTGACAGTAATACACAGTGGAACCATCATCATGTTGTTGTATATAACTGACAGTAATACACAGTGGAACCATCATCATGTTGTTGTATATAACTGACAGTAATACACAGTGGAACCATCATCATGTTGTTGTATATAACTGACAGTAATACACAGTGGAACCATCATCATGTTGTTGTATATAACTGACAGTAATACACAGTGGAACCATCATCATGTTGTTGTATATAACTGACAGTAATACACAGTGGAACCATCATCATGTTGTTGTATATAACTGACAGTAATACACAGTGGAACCATCATCATGTTGTTGTATATAACTGACAGTAATACACAGTGGAACCATCATCATGTTGTTGTATATAACTGACAGTAATACACAGTGGAACCATCATCATGTTGTTGTATATAACTGACAGTAATACACAGTGGAACCATCATCATGTTGTTGTATATAACTGACAGTAATACACAGTGGAACCATCATCATGTTGTATATAACTGACAGTAATACACAGTGGAACCATCATCATGTTGTTGTATATAACTGACAGTAATACACAGTGGAACCATCATCATGTTGTTGTATATAACTGACAGTAATACACAGTGGAACCATCATCATGTTGTATATAACTGACAGTAATACACAGTGGAACCATCATCATGTTGTATATAACTGACAGTAATACACAGTGGAACCATCATCATGTTGTATATAACTGACAGTAATACACAGTGGAACCATCATCATGTTGTTGTATATAACTGACAGTAATACACAGTGGAACCATCATCATGTTGTTGTATATAACTGACAGTAATACACAGTGGAAGCATCATCATGTTGTTGTATATAACTGACAGTAATACACAGTGGAAGCATCATCATGTTGTTGTATATAACTGACAGTAATACACAGTGGAACCATCATCATGTTGTATATAACTGACAGTAATACACAGTGGAACCATCATCAGGTTGTTGTATATAACTGACAGTAATACACAGTGGAACCATCATCAGGTTGTTGTATATAACTGACAGTAATACACAGTGGAACCATCATCATGTTGTTGTATATAACTGACAGTAATACACAGTGGAACCATCATCATGTTGTTGTATATAACTGACAGTAATACACAGTGGAACCATCATCATGTTGTTGTATATAACTGACAGTAATACACAGTGGAACCATCATCATGTTGTTGTATATAACTGACAGTAATACACAGTGGAACCATCATCATGTTGTTGTATATAACTGACAGTAATACACAGTGGAACCATCATCATGTTGTTGTATATAACTGACAGTAATACACAGTGGAACCATCATCATGTTGTTGTATATAACTGACAGTAATACACAGTGGAACCATCATCATGTTGTTGTATATAACTGACAGTAATACACAGTGGAACCATCATCATGTTGTTGTATATAACTGACAGTAATACACAGTGGAACCATCATCATGTTGTTGTATATAACTGACAGTAATACACAGTGGAACCATCATCATGTTGTTGTATATAACTGACAGTAATACACAGTGGAACCATCATCATGTTGTTGTATATAACTGACAGTAATACACAGTGGAACCATCATCATGTTGTTGTATATAACTGACAGTAATACACAGTGGAACCATCATCATGTTGTTGTATATAACTGACAGTAATACACAGTGGAACCATCATCATGTTGTTGTATATAACTGACAGTAATACACAGTGGAACCATCATCATGTTGTTGTATATAACTGACAGTAATACACAGTGGAACCATCATCATGTTGTTGTATATAACTGACAGTAATACACAGTGGAACCATCATCATGTTGTTGTATATAACTGACAGTAATACACAGTGGAACCATCATCATGTTGTTGTATATAACTGACAGTAATACACAGTGGAACCATCATCATGTTGTTGTATATAACTGACAGTAATACACAGTGGAAGCATCATCATGTTGTTGTATATAACTGACAGTAATACACAGTGGAACCATCATCATGTTGTTGTATATAACTGACAGTAATACACAGTGGAACCATCATCATGTTGTTGTATATAACTGACAGTAATACACAGTGGAACCATCATCATGTTGTTGTATATAACTGACAGTAATACACAGTGGAACCATCATCATGTTGTTGTATATAACTGACAGTAATACACAGTGGAACCATCATCATGTTGTTGTATATAACTGACAGTAATACACAGTGGAACCATCATCATGTTGTTGTATATAACTGACAGTAATACACAGTGGAACCATCATCATGTTGTTGTATATAACTGACAGTAATACACAGTGGAACCATCATCATGTTGTTGTATATAACTGACAGTAATACACAGTGGAACCATCATCATGTTGTTGTATATAACTGACAGTAATACACAGTGGAACCATCATCATGTTGTTGTATATAACTGACAGTAATACACAGTGGAACCATCATCATGTTGTTGTATATAACTGACAGTAATACACAGTGGAACCATCATCATGTTGTTGTATATAACTGACAGTAATACACAGTGGAACCATCATCATGTTGTTGTATATAACTGACAGTAATACACAGTGGAACCATCATCATGTTGTTGTATATAACTGACAGTAATACACAGTGGAACCATCATCATGTTGTTGTATATAACTGACAGTAATACACAGTGGAACCATCATCATGTTGTTGTATATAACTGACAGTAATACACAGTGGAACCATCATCATGTTGTTGTATATAACTGACAGTAATACACAGTGGAACCATCATCATGTTGTTGTATATAACTGACAGTAATACACAGTGGAACCATCATCATGTTGTTGTATATAACTGACAGTAATACACAGTGGAACCATCATCATGTTGTTGTATATAACTGACAGTAATACACAGTGGAACCATCATCATGTTGTTGTATATAACTGACAGTAATACACAGTGGAACCATCATCATGTTGTTGTATATAACTGACAGTAATACACAGTGGAACCATCATCATGTTGTTGTATATAACTGACAGTAATACACAGTGGAACCATCATCATGTTGTTGTATATAACTGACAGTAATACACAGTGGAACCATCATCATGTTGTTGTATATAACTGACAGTAATACACAGTGGAACCATCATCATGTTGTTGTATATAACTGACAGTAATACACAGTGGAACCATCATCATGTTGTTGTATATAACTGACAGTAATACACAGTGGAACCATCATCATGTTGTTGTATATAACTGACAGTAATACACAGTGGAACCATCATCATGTTGTTGTATATAACTGACAGTAATACACAGTGGAACCATCATCATGTTGTTGTATATAACTGACAGTAATACACAGTGGAACCATCATCATGTTGTTGTATATAACTGACAGTAATACACAGTGGAACCATCATCATGTTGTTGTATATAACTGACAGTAATACACAGTGGAACCATCATCATGTTGTTGTATATAACTGACAGTAATACACAGTGGAACCATCATCATGTTGTTGTATATAACTGACAGTAATACACAGTGGAACCATCATCATGTTGTTGTATATAACTGACAGTAATACACAGTGGAACCATCATCATGTTGTTGTATATAACTGACAGTAATACACAGTGGAACCATCATCATGTTGTTGTATATAACTGACAGTAATACACAGTGGAACCATCATCATGTTGTTGTATATAACTGACAGTAATACACAGTGGAACCATCATCATGTTGTTGTATATAACTGACAGTAATACACAGTGGAACCATCATCATGTTGTTGTATATAACTGACAGTAATACACAGTGGAACCATCATCATGTTGTTGTATATAACTGACAGTAATACACAGTGGAACCATCATCATGTTGTTGTATATAACTGACAGTAATACACAGTGGAACCATCATCATGTTGTTGTATATAACTGACAGTAATACACAGTGGAACCATCATCATGTTGTTGTATATAACTGACAGTAATACACAGTGGAACCATCATCATGTTGTTGTATATAACTGACAGTAATACACAGTGGAACCATCATCATGTTGTTGTATATAACTGACAGTAATACACAGTGGAACCATCATCATGTTGTTGTATATAACTGACAGTAATACACAGTGGAACCATCATCATGTTGTTGTATATAACTGACAGTAATACACAGTGGAACCATCATCATGTTGTTGTATATAACTGACAGTAATACACAGTGGAACCATCATCATGTTGTTGTATATAACTGACAGTAATACACAGTGGAACCATCATCATGTTGTTGTATATAACTGACAGTAATACACAGTGGAACCATCATCATGTTGTTGTATATAACTGACAGTAATACACAGTGGAACCATCATCATGTTGTTGTATATAACTGACAGTAATACACAGTGGAACCATCATCATGTTGTTGTATATAACTGACAGTAATACACAGTGGAACCATCATCATGTTGTTGTATATAACTGACAGTAATACACAGTGGAACCATCATCATGTTGTTGTATATAACTGACAGTAATACACAGTGGAACCATCATCATGTTGTTGTATATAACTGGCAGTAATACACAGTGGAACCATCATCATGTTGTTGTATATAACTGGCAGTAATACACAGTGGAACCATCATCATGTTGTTGTATATAACTGGCAGTAATACACAGTGGAACCATCATCATGTTGTTGTATATAACTGGCAGTAATACACAGTGGAACCATCATCATGTTGTTGTATATAACTGACAGTAATACACAGTGGAACCATCATCATGTTGTTGTATATAACTGACAGTAATACACAGTGGAACCATCATCATGTTGTTGTATATAACTGACAGTAATACACAGTGGAACCATCATCATGTTGTTGTATATAACTGACAGTAATACACAGTGGAACCATCATCATGTTGTTGTATATAACTGACAGTAATACACAGTGGAACCATCATCATGTTGTTGTATATAACTGACAGTAATACACAGTGGAACCATCATCATGTTGTTGTATATAACTGACAGTAATACACAGTGGAACCATCATCATGTTGTTGTATATAACTGACAGTAATACACAGTGGAACCATCATCATGTTGTTGTATATAACTGACAGTAATACACAGTGGAACCATCATCATGTTGTTGTATATAACTGACAGTAATACACAGTGGAACCATCATCATGTTGTTGTATATAACTGACAGTAATACACAGTGGAACCATCATCATGTTGTTGTATATAACTGACAGTAATACACAGTGGAACCATCATCATGTTGTTGTATATAACTGACAGTAATACACAGTGGAACCATCATCATGTTGTTGTATATAACTGACAGTAATACACAGTGGAACCATCATCATGTTGTTGTATATAACTGACAGTAATACACAGTGGAACCATCATCATGTTGTTGTATATAACTGACAGTAATACACAGTGGAACCATCATCATGTTGTTGTATATAACTGACAGTAATACACAGTGGAACCATCATCATGTTGTTGTATATAACTGACAGTAATACACAGTGGAACCATCATCATGTTGTTGTATATAACTGACAGTAATACACAGTGGAACCATCATCATGTTGTTGTATATAACTGACAGTAATACACAGTGGAACCATCATCATGTTGTTGTATATAACTGACAGTAATACACAGTGGAACCATCATCATGTTGTTGTATATAACTGACAGTAATACACAGTGGAACCATCATCATGTTGTTGTATATAACTGACAGTAATACACAGTGGAACCATCATCATGTTGTTGTATATAACTGACAGTAATACACAGTGGAACCATCATCATGTTGTTGTATATAACTGACAGTAATACACAGTGGAACCATCATCATGTTGTTGTATATAACTGACAGTAATACACAGTGGAACCATCATCATGTTGTTGTATATAACTGACAGTAATACACAGTGGAACCATCATCATGTTGTTGTATATAACTGACAGTAATACACAGTGGAACCATCATCATGTTGTTGTATATAACTGACAGTAATACACAGTGGAACCATCATCATGTTGTTGTATATAACTGACAGTAATACACAGTGGAACCATCATCATGTTGTTGTATATAACTGACAGTAATACACAGTGGAACCATCATCATGTTGTTGTATATAACTGACAGTAATACACAGTGGAACCATCATCATGTTGTTGTATATAACTGACAGTAATACACAGTGGAACCATCATCATGTTGTTGTATATAACTGACAGTAATACACAGTGGAACCATCATCATGTTGTTGTATATAACTGACAGTAATACACAGTGGAACCATCATCATGTTGTTGTATATAACTGACAGTAATACACAGTGGAACCATCATCATGTTGTTGTATATAACTGACAGTAATACACAGTGGAACCATCATCATGTTGTTGTATATAACTGACAGTAATACACAGTGGAACCATCATCATGTTGTTGTATATAACTGACAGTAATACACAGTGGAACCATCATCATGTTGTTGTATATAACTGACAGTAATACACAGTGGAACCATCATCATGATGTTGTATATAACTGACAGTAATACACAGTGGAACCATCATCATGATGTTGTATATAACTGACAGTAATACACAGTGGAACCATCATCATGATGTTGTATATAACTGACAGTAATACACAGTGGAACCATCATCATGATGTTGTATATAACTGACAGTAATACACAGTGGAACCATCATCATGTTGTTGTATATAACTGACAGTAATACACAGTGGAACCATCATCATGTTGTTGTATATAACTGACAGTAATACACAGTGGAACCATCATCATGTTGTTGTATATAACTGACAGTAATACACAGTGGAACCATCATCATGTTGTTGTATATAACTGACAGTAATACACAGTGGAACCATCATCATGTTGTTGTATATAACTGACAGTAATACACAGTGGAAGCATCATCATGTTGTTGTATATAACTGACAGTAATACACAGTGGAACCATCATCATGTTGTTGTATATAACTGACAGTAATACACAGTGGAACCATCATCATGTTGTTGTATATAACTGACAGTAATACACAGTGGAACCATCATCACGTTGTTGTATATAACTGACAGTAATACACAGTGGAACCATCATCATGTTGTATATAACTGACAGTAATACACAGTGGAACCATCATCATGTTGTTGTATATAACTGACAGTAATACACAGTGGAACCATCATCATGTTGTTGTATATAACTGACAGTAATACACAGTGGAACCATCATCATGTTGTTGTATATAACTGACAGTAATACACAGTGGAACCATCATCATGTTGTTGTATATAACTGACAGTAATACACAGTGGAACCATCATCATGTTGTTGTATATAACTGAATTAGGCCCCACAGAGCCCCAGGACAGAAACACAATTAGACCCAACCAAACCTGGAGAAAACAAATTATTTGACACATTGGAAAGAAAAAAACAAGTTTTTTTGCAAACTTCAATGCTATTTGGCCCTAAACAGAGAGTACACAGTGGCAGAATACCTGACCACTGTGACTGACCCAAACTTAAGGAAAGCTTTGACTATGTACAGACTCAGTGAGCATAGCCTTGCTATTGAGAAAGGTCGCCGTAGGCAGACCTGGCTCTGAAGAGAAGACAGGCTATGTGGACACTGCCCACAAAATGAGGTGGAAACTGAGCTGCACTTCCTAACCTCCTGCCCAATGTATGACCATATTAGAGAGACATATTTCCCTCAGATTACACAGATACACAAAGAATTAGAAAACAAACCCAATCTTGATAAACTCCCATATCTACTGGGTGAAATACCACAGTGTGTCGTCACAGCAGCAAGATTTGTGACCTGTTGCCACAAGAAAAGGTCAACCAGTGAAGAACAAACACCATTGTAAATACAACCCACATTTATGTTTATTTATTTTCCCTTTTGTACTGTAACAATTTGCACATCATTACAACACTGTATACAGACATATGACATTTGAAATGTCTATTATTTTGGAACTTGTGTGAGTGTAATGTTTACTGTTTTATTTCACTTTTGTTTATTATCTATTTCACTTGCTTTGGCCATGTAAACATGTTTCCCATACCAATAAAGCCCTTCAATTGAATTGAGAGTGAGAGAGTCCAGAGAACGAGAGAGTGAGAGAGAGCACACAGAGGTAGCAGAGAAAGACAAGAGTAGAGAGAGAAGGGAGAACAGAGAGTTGAGGGTGAGAAAGAGAGGGAGATAGCAGAGAGAAGGGAGAACAGAGTTGAGGGTGAGAAAGAGAGGGAGATAGCAGAGAGAAAGGAGAACAGAGTTGAGGGTGAGAAAGAGAGATAGAAGGGAGAACAGAGAGTTGAGGGTGAGAAAGAGAGAGAGATAGCAGAGAGAAGGGAGAACAGAGTTGAGGGTGAGAGAGAGAGATAGCAGAGAGAAAGGAGAACAGAGAGTTGAGGGTGAGAGAGAGAGAGAGATAGCAGAGAGAAGGGAGAACAGAGTTGAGGGTGAGAAAGAGAGAGATAGCAGAGAGAAAGGAGAACAGAGAGTTGAGAGAGATAGCAGAGAGAAAGGAGAACAGAGAGTTGAGAGAGATAGCAGAGAGAAGGGAGAACAGAGAGTTGAGGGTGAGAAAGAGAGATAGAAGGGAGAACAGAGAGTTGAGGGTGAGAGAGAGAGAGAGATAGAAGGGAGAAAGGAGAACAGAGAGTTGAGGGTGAGAGAGGGAGATAGCAGAGAGAAGGGAGAACAGAGAGTTGAGGGTGAGAAAGAGAGAGAGATAGCAGAGAGAAGGGAGAACAGAGTTGAGGGTGAGAAAGAGAGGGAGATAGCAGAGAGAAGGGAGAACAGAGTTGAGGGTGAGAAAGAGAGAGAGATAGCAGAGAGAAGGGAGAACAGAGTTGAGGGTGAGAAAGAGAGAGAGATAACAGAGAGAAGGGAGAACAGAGAGTTGAGGGTGAGAGAGAGATAGCAGAGAGAAGGGAGAACAGAGAGTTGAGGGTGAGAAAGAGAGGGAGATAGCAGAGAGAAAGGAGAACAGAGTTGAGGGTGAGAAAGAGAGATAGAAGGGAGAACAGAGAGTTGAGGGTGAGAAAGAGAGAGAGATAGCAGAGAGAAGGGAGAACAGAGTTGAGGGTGAGAGAGAGAGATAGCAGAGAGAAAGGAGAACAGAGAGTTGAGGGTGAGAGAGAGAGAGAGATAGCAGAGAGAAGGGAGAACAGAGTTGAGGGTGAGAAAGAGAGAGATAGCAGAGAGAAAGGAGAACAGAGAGTTGAGAGAGATAGCAGAGAGAAGGGAGAACAGAGAGTTGAGGGTGAGAAAGAGAGATAGAAGGGAGAACAGAGAGTTGAGGGTGAGAGAGAGAGAGAGATAGAAGGGAGAAAGGAGAACAGAGAGTTGAGGGTGAGAGAGGGAGATAGCAGAGAGAAGGGAGAACAGAGAGTTGAGGGTGAGAAAGAGAGAGAGATAGCAGAGAGAAGGGAGAACAGAGTTGAGGGTGAGAAAGAGAGGGAGATAGCAGAGAGAAGGGAGAACAGAGTTGAGGGTGAGAAAGAGAGAGAGATAGCAGAGAGAAGGGAGAACAGAGTTGAGGGTGAGAAAGAGAGAGAGATAACAGAGAGAAGGGAGAACAGAGAGTTGAGGGTGAGAGAGAGATAGCAGAGAGAAGGGAGAACAGAGAGTTGAGGGTGAGAGAGAGATAGCAGAGAGAAGGGAGAACAGAGAGTTGAGGGTGAGAGAGGGAGAGATAGCAGAGAGAAGGGAGAACAGAGAGTTGAGGGTGAGAAAGAGAGGGAGATAGCAGAGAGAAGGGAGAACAGAGAGTTGAGGGTGAGAAAGAGAGGGAGATAGCAGAGAGAAGGGAGAACAGAGAGTTGAGGGTGAGAAAGAGAGAGATATAGCAGAGAGAAGGGAGAACAGAGAGTTGAGGGTGAGAGAGGGAGATAGCAGAGAGAAAGGAGAACAGAGAGTTGAGAAAGAGAGAGAGATAGCAGAGAGAAGGGAGAACAGAGAGTTGAGGGTGAGAAAGAGAGGGAGATAGCAGAGAGAAGGGAGAACAGAGAGTTGAGGGTGAGAAAGAGAGGGAGATAGCAGAGAGAAGGGAGAACAGAGAGTTGAGGGTGAGAAAGAGAGGGAGATAGCAGAGAGAAGGGAGAACAGAGAGTTGAGGGTGAGAAAGAGAGAGAGATAGCAGAGAGAAGGGAGAACAGAGAGTTGAGGGTGAGAGAGGGAGATAGCAGAGAGAAAGGAGAACAGAGAGTTGAGGGTGAGAGAGAGAGAGATAGCAGAGAGAAGGGAGAACAGAGAGTTGAGGGTGAGAAAGAGAGGGAGATAGCAGAGAGAAGGGAGAACAGAGAGTTGAGGGTGAGAAAGAGAGGGAGATAGCAGAGAGAAGGGAGAACAGAGAGTTGAGGGTGAGAAAGAGAGGGAGATAGCAGAGAGAAGGGAGAACAGAGAGTTGAGGGTGAGAAAGAGAGAGAGATAGCAGAGAGAAGGGAGAACAGAGAGTTGAGGGTGAGAGAGGGAGATAGCAGAGAGAAAGGAGAACAGAGAGTTGAGAAAGAGAGAGAGATAGCAGAGAGAAGGGAGAACAGAGAGTTGAGGGTGAGAAAGAGAGGGAGATAGCAGAGAGAAGGGAGAACAGAGAGTTGAGGGTGAGAAAGAGAGGGAGATAGCAGAGAGAAGGGAGAACAGAGAGTTGAGGGTGAGAAAGAGAGAGAGATAGCAGAGAGAAGGGAGAACAGAGAGTTGAGGGTGAGAGAGGGAGATAGCAGAGAGAAAGGAGAACAGAGAGTTGAGAAAGAGAGAGAGATAGCAGAGAGAAGGGAGAACAGAGAGTTGAGGGTGAGAAAGAGAGGGAGATAGCAGAGAGAAGGGAGAACAGAGAGTTGAGGGTGAGAAAGAGAGGGAGATAGCAGAGAGAAGGGAGAACAGAGAGTTGAGGGTGAGAAAGAGAGGGAGATAGCAGAGAGAAGGGAGAACAGAGAGTTGAGGGTGAGAAAGAGAGGGAGATAGCAGAGAGAAGGGAGAACAGAGAGTTGAGGGTGAGAAAGAGAGGGAGATAGCAGAGAGAAGGGAGAACAGAGAGTTGAGGGTGAGAAAGAGAGGGAGATAGCAGAGAGAAGGGAGAACAGAGAGTTGAGGGTGAGAAAGAGAGAGAGATAGCAGAGAGAAGGGAGAACAGAGAGTTGAGGGTGAGAGAGGGAGATAGCAGAGAGAAAGGAGAACAGAGAGTTGAGAAAGAGAGAGAGATAGCAGAGAGAAGGGAGAACAGAGAGTTGAGGGTGAGAAAGAGAGGGAGATAGCAGAGAGAAGGGAGAACAGAGAGTTGAGGGTGAGAAAGAGAGGGAGATAGCAGAGAGAAGGGAGAACAGAGAGTTGAGGGTGAGAAAGAGAGAGAGATAGCAGAGAGAAGGGAGAACAGAGAGTTGAGGGTGAGAGAGGGAGATAGCAGAGAGAAAGGAGAACAGAGAGTTGAGAAAGAGAGAGAGATAGCAGAGAGAAGGGAGAACAGAGAGTTGAGGGTGAGAAAGAGAGGGAGATAGCAGAGAGAAGGGAGAACAGAGTTGAGGGTGAGAAAGAGAGAGAGATAGCAGAGAGAAGGGAGAACAGAGAGTTGAGAAAGAGAGAGAGATAGCAGAGAGAAGGGAGAACAGAGATTTGAGGGTGAGAGAGAGATAGCAGAGAGAAGGGAGAACAGAGAGTTGAGGGTGAGAGAGAGAGAGAGATAGCAGAGAGAAGGGAGAACAGAGTTGAGGGTGAGAGGGAGATAGCAGAGAGAAGGGAGAACAGAGAGTTGAGGGTGAGAGAGAGATAGCAGAGAGAAAGCCTCAACCATGTTGTCCTTGCTTGTTACGTAACTTTGGGGAAGAGGGGGAGGACACAGTTTACACTGGGAAGCCAAAACTTTGATTAATCTGTTCAATGTCCACCAGTGAGTCTGCTATTGAATGCTGTTATTTCCGTGTCTCTATTTGTCTTTGGTTTTATTGCGTTATTTTGGTAACCAGTGTTTTGCATGGCTTCAGTGATGTTCATGTCAATTAAAAAGTGTTCCAGTACATTACAGTAGGCTACAATATAGTACAGAACAAGTTCACTTTATTTGTCCTCTCAGGGGAACATACAGTCAAGCAGGACTGGTTCTATGGTAAATACACCCTCACAGAATTGTATTTGTCCTCTCAGGGGAACATACAGTCAAGCAGGACTGGTTCTATGGTAAATACACCCTCACAGAATTGTATTTGTCCTCTCAGGGGAACATACAGTCAAGCAGGACTGGTTCTATGGTAAATACACCCTCACAGAATTGTATTTGTCCTCTCAGGGGAACATACAGTCAAGCAGGACTGGTTCTATGGTAAATACACCCTCACAGAATTGTATTTGTCCTCTCAGGGGAACATACAGTCAAGCAGAACTGGTTCTATGGTAAATACACCCTCACAGAATTGTATTTGTCCTCTCAGGGGAACATACAGTCAAGCAGGACTGGTTCTATGGTAAATACACCCTCACAGAATTGTATTTGTCCTCTCAGGGGAACATACAGTCAAGCAGGACTGGTTCTATGGTAAATACACCCTCACAGAATTGTATTTGTCCTCTCAGGGGAACATACAGTCAAGCAGGACTGGTTCTATGGTAAATACAACATTTAATATTATTAAACAAGAACAATACTGACTAAAGTTTACAGCGGGCCTTTTCCTGCAGAACAGATATGTTCTAATAAAGGTTTGTATCTGAACATGAGCAATGTATACTTAAGAGTTGTGGTGCCCTTTGGTGGAAATTAATACCTCTGCCTGCCAGCTTCATCAATAGTCCATTTTTTAATACCTCTGGACTAGAAATACAGAAATCTCAACTGATTGAAGTCCACCCACCTGCTCAGTGTCTTTGGCGCCATCTTCTGGATTAAACAGGAAGTTCACAGTATAGATTTTATTTTTTTTATGTAATACCAATCAAATTCACTAGGGGGACATCCACTATCCTTGGATTGTATCAGCACCATATTTATTTAACCTTTATTTAACTAGGCAGGTCAGTTAAGAACAAATTGTTATTTACAATGATGGTCCAGGAACAGTGGATTAACTGCCTTGTTGAGGGACAGAACGACAGGTTTGTCCGTTGTCAGCTCAGAGATTTAATCCAACAACCTTTCGGTTACTGGCCCAACACTCTAAACACTAGGCTACCCGCCGCCCCATGTAAGGAGCGGATCAATTTGATCTAGAACAGTGGTACCCAAATAAATAAATACATAAAACACTTTTTTTTTTTAAGGACCTCAGTCCGGCTTTCAACTTCCTCGTGAAAGTTGTAACAGCTGAATGCACAAGGTGCCATTTTGAAAGTGAAAACTACATCATCAGTGACAAAATGCTTATAACTGCAGGAAATAAACTTTCAACCCTGCAAAGTTCTCTCTGCAAACAACAGGGATGTGAACAGTTTGCCATGAACAGCGTTGGTGGGATATTCCCCAATGGTGGAAGGGGCCTGAGTGAAAAAGTTAGGAACTCCCCTGATCTAGAAAGTATTGTTGTCCCACATAAGGACGACGTCTAGTCCAACAAATGTGTTGGTTTGTAATAGGGCTTTCCATCTTGTTACTGAAGAAAATGACACCAGGTTTGGTAATAGGGCTTTCCATCTTGTTACTGAAGAAAATGACACCAGGTTTGGTAATAGGGCTTTCCATCTTGTTACTGAAGAAAATGACACCAGGTTTGGTAATAGGGCTTTCCATCTTGTTACGGAAGAAAATGACACCAGGTTTGGTAATAGGGCTTTCCATCTTGTTACGGAAGAAAATGACACCAGGTTTGGTAATAGGGCTTTCCATCTTGTTACTGAAGAAAATGACACCAGGTTTGGTAATAGGGCTTTCCATCTTGTTACTGAAGAAAATGACACCAGGTTTGGTAATAGGGCTTTCCATCTTGTTACTGAAGAAAATGACACCAGGTTTGGCACATTAAACAAAGAACCATTCTGGAACATGACAGTGCAAATTGACAAGAAACACAAAAAGGAATAGATAAATAGATATTATTCTAGTTTGTGCACACGTAAACATTACAAAAGTTAAACATGTTTTCACAGTGTTTTAATTCCAGAAAATCATATCGGCTTTGGACCAATGAGTTTCCACACACCTCCTGGATGTTGACGGTCACAGCGGTTGTGGAAACGTTTTCAAGCTGATACACTCATTAAAAACATTTACAAATACATTTACAAATACAGTACCAGTCATAAGTTTGGACACTGGTACTCATTCATGGGGTTTTTCTTTATTTTTACTATTTTTTTTATTGTAGAATAGTGAAGACATCAAAACTATGAAATAACACATATATGGAATTATGTAGTAACCAAAAAAGAAAGTGTTAAACAAATCAAAATATATATATTTGAGATTCTTCAAAGTAGCCATGCTGTGCCTTGATAGCTTTGCACACGCTTCGCATTCTCTCAACCAGTTTTCAAGGCACACTTAACCAGCATGGCTACCACCACATTCTGCAGCGATACGCCATCCCATCTGGTTTGCGCTAAGTGGGACAACACACCTCCAGGCTGTGTAAGGGCTATTTGACCAAGAAGGAGAGTGATGGAGTGCTGCATCAGATGACCTGACCTCCACAATCATTTAACCTCAACTCAATTGAGATGGTTTGGGATGAGTTGGACCACAGAGTGAAGGAAAAGCAGCCAACAAGTGCTCAGCATATGTGGGAACTCCTTCAAGACTTTTGGAAAAGCATTCCAGGTGAAGCTGGTTGAGAGAATGCCAAGAGTATGCATAGCTGTCACCAAAGCAAAGGGTGGCTACTTTAAAGAATCTCAAATATATTTTGATTTAGTTTAACACTTTTTTGTTTAGTACCTGATTCCATGTGTTATTTCATAGTTTTGATGTGTTCACTATTATTCTACAATGTAGAAAATAGTTCAAATAAAGAAAACCCCTGGAATGAGTAGGTGTGTCTAGACTTCTGGTACTGTTCTGACTGATACTGTATGTATGTATACTACCTTTCAAAAGTTTGGGGTCACTTAGAAAATGTCCTTGTTTCTGAAAGAAAGGTACATTTTTTTGTCCATTAAAATAACATACAATTGATCAGAAATACAGTGTAGACATTAACAATGTTGTCAATTACTTTTGTAGCTGGAAACTGCAGATTTTTTTGGGAATATTTACATAGGCGTACAGAGGCCCATTATCAGCAACCATCACTCCTGTGTTCCAATGGCACGTTGTGTTAGCTAATCCAAGTTTATCATTTTATAAGGCTAATTGATCATTAGAGAAAACCCTTTTGCAATTATGTTAGCACAGCTGAAAACTGTTCTGATTGAAGAAGCAATAAAACTGGCCTTCTTTAGACTAGTTGAGTATCTGGAGCATCAGCATTTGTGGGTTCGATTACAGGCTCAAAATGTCCAGAAACAAAGAACTTTCTTCTGAAACTCGTCAGTCTATTCTTGTTCTGAGAAATGAAGGCTATTCCATGTGAGAAATTGCCAAGAAGCTGAAGATTTTACATTTACATTTTAGTCATTTAGCAGACGCTCTTATCCAGAGCGATTTACAGTAGTGAATGCATACATTTCATTTCATGCATTTTGTATTTATTTATTATTATTTTTTTGTACTGGCCCCCCGTGGGAATCGAACCCACAACCCTGGCGTTGCACACACCATGCTGGCCGTTGCAAACACCATGCTCTACCAACTGAGCCACAGGGAAGCCATCTCATAGATACAGAGTTCCTCTGTCCAGTGTCTGCTCTTTTTCCCATTTTAATATTTTATTTTTATTGGCCAGTCTGAGATATGGCTTTTTCTTTGCAACTTTGCCTAGAAGGCCATCATCCCAGAGTCGCGTCTTCAGTCTCAACAGTGGTGTTTTAATGAAGCTGCCAGTTGAGGACTTGTGAGGCGTCTGTTTCTCAAACTAGACACTCTAATGTACTGGTCCTCTTGCTCAGTTGTGCACCGGGGACTCCCACTCCTCTTTCTATTCTGGTTAGAGCCAGTTTGTGCTGTTCTGTGAAGGGAGTAGTACACAGCATTGTACGAGATCTTCAGTTTCTTGGCAATTTCTCACATGGAATAGCCTTCATTTCTCAGAACGAGAATAGACTGACGAGTTTCAGAAGAAAGTTCTTTGTTTCTGGACATTTTGAGCCTGTAATCGAACCCACGAATGCTGCTGCTCCAGATACTCAACTAGTCTAAAGAAGGCCAGTTTTATTGCTTCTTTAATCAGAACAACAGTTTTCAGCTGTGCTAACATAATTGAAAAAGGGGTTTCTAATGATCAATTAGCCTTTTAAAACTATAAACTTGGATTAGCTAACAAAACATGCCATTGGAACACAGGAGTGATGGTTGCTGATAATGGGCCTCTGTACGCCTATGTAGATATTCCATAAAAAAAAAAAAAAAAATGTAATCAGCCGTTTCCAGCTACAATAGTCATTTACAACATTAACAATGTCTACACTGTATTTCTGATAAATTTGATGTTATTTTAATGGACACAAAAAATGTGATTTTGTTTCAAAAACAAGGACATTTCTAAGTGACCCCAAACTTTTGAACGGTAGTATGTATATATATATATATATATATATATATATATATATATATATCTGTTGTGTCAGATGCGTTGCACAGCCAATGTTGAACCATAATCAAGGTGTTAGAGATTATACCACATATTCCTTTATAGATTCTATGTCCTAACGGTTGTTCTGCATCAGCCACCAAAAATACACTATAAAGCCACAATGGTGTAATGATGTTCCTCTGGTTTGTCATCTTCTGACAGACACGTCATTTAAAGGACACCGTCGTAATGGTGAATAGTGTTCAAGTGATATTTAAGACTAGCAAAACCTGTAAAGCATCTACCACACAGTTTACAGCGGTAGGGTTTCTCTCCGGTGTGAATCCGCTGGTGTACTTTCAGGTTGCCTTGGGTGCTGAAGCCCCGTCCACACACAGTGCATGTGAAAGGTCTCTCCCCTGTGTGAACCAGCTTATGTCTGGCCAAATGGTAAGTGTCTTTAAAGCATTTGCCACAGTCTATGCAACCATATGGCTTCTCCTCTATGTGAGTTGACTGGTGCTGTTCAAGGTGTTCCCTCTGGTCGAAGCCTTTCCCACAGTCCTTACACTTGTAGGCTTTCTCCCCTGTGTGGAACAGCATGTGTTTGGTCAGGTATTGCTTAGTAGGGAAGCCTTTGTCACATTCTTTGCATTGGAATAGTTTCTCTCCAGTGTGAATCCTCAAGTGCACCTTCATATATCCCTTAGATCGGAAACATTTACCACATTCTTTGCATTTGAACGGTCTCTCGCCTGTGTGTGTGCGCATGTGTAGTTTCAGATTATGATTGTAAGGGAAACATTTGCCACAAACATGACAAGTAGGTTTAGCTGCAGGTTGAAGTTGAGGAGTAGGCATCCCTTTTGTGAAGGTTTGCCGGTGAGCAGTAGGCCTAGGTTTTGGTTCAGCGAGGGATTGAGGGTGAGCACTGGGCCAAGGTTTTGGTTCAGTGAGGGATTGAGGGTGAGCACTGGGCCAAGGTTTTGGTTCAGTGAGGGATTGAGGGTGAGCACTGGGCCAAGGTTTTGGTTCAGTGAGGGATTGAGGGTGAGCACTGGGCCAAGGTTTTGGTTCAGTGAGGGATTGAGGGTGAGCACTGGGCCTAGGTTTTGGTTCAGTGAGGGATTGAGGGTGAGCACTGGGCCTAGGTTTTGGTTCAGTGAGGGATTGAGGGTGAGCACTGGGCCAAGGTTTTGGTTCAGTGAGGGATTGAGGGTGAGCACTGGGCCAAGGTTTTGGTTCAGCGAGGGTTTGAGGGTGAGCACTGGGCCTAGGTTTTGGTTCAGCGAGGGTTTGAGGGTGAGCACTGGGCCTAGGTTTTGGTTCAGCGAGGGTTTGAGGGTGAGCACTGGGCCAAGGTTTTGGTTCAGTGAGGGATTGAGAGTGAGCACTGGGCCAAGGTTTTGGTTCAGTGAGGGATTGAGAGTGAGGAGTATTTCTCTCTTTAGTGTGGGTTTGCACGTGGACTGTCAGATTTGCTTTGGAGTCCAAGACTCCTTCACACACACCACAACAGTATTGTTTAGCATGCTTTGTGTGTGTTCTTTGCACGTGGTTAACTAAAAAACCCATACGAACAAAAGTCCTCCCACACAGCTTGCAGCAATAAGGAGAAGCATCTCCAACAACGCTTGTTCCTTTCTTCACCCGTTTTCTTTGTGATTTCCGTGGCTTTGACCCCGGCGTTAGCTCCCTGCTCTCCCCATCGGTGTCCCTCCCACTGTTAACACTGTTTTCACTCTGAGCTGCAGGACTGGATGGTTCTGATACTATATAGTCTATATAGTCTTCATCGTCAGGCTCTGTCTGGATCCCTCCAGCTGTGTTATTGAATGGTGAACCTCCGTCTCTAGTCTCCACAGTGTGGGGTGCATGCCTTGCGTTCATACCCTCACAGTCACTCACCACACAGACTGTTATGAAGTCTTTGGTATCAGACTCCAGCCCTTGAAGCAGCTCTTCCTCCTGACTGGTCCTGTAAAATTCCTCCTGTTCAACTTTAATCTGTGTGGGCTCTGGGGCCTGCTGCCCCATACTGGGACAGTCTTGTTCACAGTGCTGCTGCTCAGAGGGAATCCCCTCTTTAGAGACTGTGAGCTGTTGGGGGTCTAAATTAGAACAAATTAGAGAAATACAAAATTAGTCATGTTATCATTAAATATATAGTTAGACGTTTGTAATCTAAAAAAATTGTACCCATAGTTCTCAGAAACAAGCGCAGTTGCTGTTACATAGCTTGCTACATGTTTAGCAAACTAGCTAGCTACTTTACGGTGGGATACGTTCATCAAGTTGTGCTAGTTAGCTTAGCTAGCTAACGTTAGGTAGATAGTAAATGAGCTAGCTAACGTTAGGTAGATAGTAAATGAGCTAGCTAACGTTAGGTAGATAGTAAATGAGCTAGCTAACGTTATGTAGATAGTAAATTAGCTAGCTAACGTTGTGTAGATAGTAAATTAGCTAGCTAACGTTGTGTAGATAGTAAATTAGCTAGCTAACGTTATGTAGATAGTAAATTAGCTAGCTAACGTTATGTAGATAGTAAATTAGCTAGCTAACGTTATGTAGATAGTAAATTAGCTAGCTAACGTTATGTAGATAGTAAATTAGCTAGCTAACGTTATGTAGATAGTAAATTAGCTAGCTAACGTTAGGTAGATAGTAAATTAGCTAGCTAACGTTAGGTAGATAGTAAATTAGCTAGCTAACGTTGTGTAGATAGTAAATTAGCTAGCTATCTAGCCAAGTTGCGACTGGTGAGTGGATGTGAATCCAATTCGTGAATCGGGTTGTCGATAATACTAAGATAGAGGCCATCATTATTTCATCCCTTACAAGATTGATATAGCTAGCTAGGGCAACTGGTGTCCGTCCACACATACCTTTTGTATTGAGGTGTAAATGTGGTTTGAAATCCAGCAGCAGTCGTAACCGTTCGTTCTCCTCCTTGAAACGGGACATTTCGTCCTGACAGTCAGTTATTGTTCTCTCTACCGCCGACGTTATCTCTCTCGCCGCGGCAGTCAGCCGTTCAGTAAGATACTCGTTGAACAACTCCAGTTTGGACATTTTATGAGAGTCGTTTTTTTTATTTTAAAAACGTTATGAAAAGTCGATAGGTTTAAATTGTTATTTTGCTCAATTTACTGTGGTTTTATTCCGTTGTACCCATTGATGTGTAAAATAACCGTCGACTGATTCCAAGATGGACGACCAGCGTCATCTACTTCATATACTCATTTGCATAGTGACTCTTACGTCATCACGTTTCAAAGTGGCCACGCCCCTCTAGTTAAGAACTCAGAATCTGAATTTGGATTCCAAGTCAAATTAGACTGAAATTTGATTTGTTAAAATCTTGCTCATACTCTTAAAATGAAATACCATGAACTGTCTTCTCTTTAGCTGTGAATGTTGTTTAAAATGTCAGAGATAGCATACTTTTGTGATATCGTTATTAATTTACTGCCTAGCCCTTAAAAATTTACATTTTCATGTGCCGGTTGTGCTCTTAGTGTGCTAACACTCATTAAGACAGGCTGGTAGAACAGCTAGCCATAGCTAGCATTCACAGGTTGAAGTTCAAATCAAATCCAACTTTATTTGTCACAATTACCGTGAAAAGCTTACTTACAAGCCCTTTAACTGACTGTGCAGTTCAAGAAGAGTTAAGAAAATATTTACTAAAAAAAACATTTTATTTTTTATTTATTTTTTAAGTAACATAATAAAATAACAATAACGAGGCTATATACAGGGGGTACCGGTACAGGTTAGTTGAGGTAATTTGTACATGTAGGTAGGGGTGAAGTGACTATGCATAGATAATAAACAGCAAGTGGCAGCAGTGTACAAAACAAATGGGGGGGGGGGGGTAAATAGTCCGGTGGCCATTGAAGTAATTTTTGAGCATAATGGAGTTGACTGGTGACTATAACATCACTATAAACTCACCACGTCCAGTTTATTAGGTACACCACCTCGTTCACGAAAATGGATCGCTCCTACAGACAGTGAGTCATGTGGCCATGGTTTGCTATATAAAGCAGGCAGGCAGGCATCCAGCTACTGTTCTATTGAACTTTAGAACGGGGAAAACAAGTGACCTAAAGCGGCTTTGAGCGTGGTGAGATCGTCGGTGCCCGGCACGCTTGATTCAGTATCTCAGAAACATTCACCCTCAAAATCAAATCAAATTTTATTGGTCACATACACGTGTTTAGCAGCGGGTGTAGCGAAATGCTTGTGTTTCTAGCTCCGACAGTGCAGCAATATCTAACAGGTAATGTCTAACAATTTCACAACATATACCCAATACACACAAATCTAAAGTAAAGGAATGGAATTAAGAATATATAATATATGGACGAGCAATGTCAGAGTGGCATAGACTAAGATACAGTAGAATAGTATAGAATACAGTATATACATATGAGATGAGTAATACATAGACTAAGATACAGTAGGATAGTATAGAATACAGTATATACATATGAGATGAGTAATACATAGACTAAGATACAGTAGGATAGTATAGAATACAGTATATACATATGAGATGAGTAATACATAGACTAAGATACAGTAGAATAGTATACTAATATTTTTTATTTAACTAGGCAAGTCAGTTAAGAACAAATTCTTATATACAATGACGGCCTACCCCCGGCCAAACCCTAACCCTGGGACTCACAATCACGGCCGGTTGTGATACAGCCTGGAATCGTGGGTTAACTGCCTTGTTCAGGGGCATAATTACAGATTTTTACCTTGTCAGCTCAGGGATTCGATCCAGCAACCTTTCGGTTACTGGCCCAACACTCTAACCACTAGGCTACCTGCCTCCTCATATTTTTATTTATTTATTTTATTTCACCTTTATTTAACCAGGTAGGCTAGTTGTGAACAAGTTCTCATTTACAACTGCGACCTGGCCAAGATAAAGAAAAGCAGTGTGGCATTACAATCACAATCTGAAACTACACGTGTGCACTCACACTGGAGAGAAACTATTCCAATGCAAAGAATGTGACAAAGGCTTCCCTACTAAGCAATACCTGACCAAACACATGCTGTTCCACACAGGGGAGAAAGCCTACAAGTGTAAGGACTGTGGGAAAGGCTTCGACCAGAGGGAACACCTTGAACAGCACCAGTCAACTCACATAGAGGAGAAGCCATATGGTTGCATAGACTGTGGCAAATGCTTTAAAGACACTTACCATTTGGCCAGACATAAGCTGGTTCACACAGGGGAGAGACCTTTCACATGCACTGTGTGTGGACGGGGCTTCAGCACCCAAGGCAACCTGAAAGTACACCAGCGGATTCACACCGGAGAGAAACCCTACCGCTGTAAACTGTGTGGTAGATGCTTTACAGGTTTTGCTAGTCTTAAATATCATTTGAACACTATTCACCATTACGACGGTGTCCTTTAAATGACGTGTCTGTCAGAAGATGACAAACCAGAGGAACATCATTACACCATTGTGGCTTTATAGTGTATTTTTGGTGGCTGATGCAGAACAACCGTTAGGACATAGAATCTATAAAGGAATATGTGGTATAATCTCTAACACCTTGATTATGGTTCAACATTGGATGTGAAATAACACATGGAATCATGTACGATAATAACCAAAAACAGTGTCAAACAAATCAAAATATATGTTCTATTCTTCAAAGTAGCCACCTTTTGCCTTGATGACAGCTTTGCACACTCCTGGCATTCTCTCAATCAACCAGCTTCACCTGAAATGCTTTTCCAAAAGTCTTGAAGGAGTTCCCACATATGCTGAGCACTTGGTGGCTGTTTTTCCTTCACTCTGCGGTCCAACTCATCCCAAACCATCTCAATTGGGTTGAGGTCGGGTGATTGTGGAGGCCAGGTCATCTGATGCAGCACTACATTACTCTCCTTCTTGGTCAAATAGCCCTTACACAGCCTGGAGGTGTGTTGGGTCATTGTCATGTTGAAAAAAAAATGATAGTCCAACTAAGTGCAAACCAGATGGGATGGCGTATCGCTGCAGAATGCTGTGGTAGCCATGCTGGTTAAGTGTGCCTTGAATTCTAAATAAATCACTGACAGTGTCACCAGCAAAGCACCATCACACCTCCTCCTCCATGCTTCATTGTGGGAACCACACACGCAGAGATCATCCATTCACTGGTCTAATGTCCATTGCTCTTGTTTCTTGGCCCAAGTAAGTCTCTTCTTCTTTCTGGTGTCCTTTAGAAGTGGTTTCTTTGCAGCAATTCGACCATGATGGCCTGATTCACGCAGTCTCCTCAGAACAGTTGATGTTGAGATGCGTCTGTTACTTGAACTCTGTGAAACATTTATTTGGGCTGCAATTTCTGAGGCTGGTAACTCTAATGAACTTATCCTCTGCAGCAGAGGTAACTCTGGGTCTTCCTTTCCTGTGGCGGTCCTCATGAGAGCCAGTTTCATCATAGCGCTTGATGGTTTTTGCGACTGCACTTGAAGAAACTTTCAAAGTTCTTGAAATTTTCCAGATTGACTGACCTTCATGTCTTAAAGTAATGATAGACTGTCATTTCTCATGGATTATATAAAAACAAATGTTTTCACCTTTATTTGACCAGGTAGGCCAGTTGAAAACAAGTTCTCATTTACAACTGCGACCTGGCCGAGATAAAGCAAAGCAGTGAGACAAAAACAACAACACAGAGTTACACATAAACAAACGTAGAGTCAGTAAACACAATAGAAAAGAAAAATAGAAAAATCTATGTATAGTGTGTGCAAATGTAGAAGAGTAGGGAAGTAGGCAATAAATAGGCCATGGAGGTGAAAAGAATTACAATTTAGCATTAGTACTGGAGTGATATATGTGCAGATGATGATGCGCAAGTAGAGATACTGGGGTGCAGAAGAGCAAAAAATAATAATAATAATATGGGGATGAGGTAGTCGGGTGTGTAATTTACAGATTGGCTGTGTACAGGTACAGTGATCGGTAAGCTGTTCTTGAGCTGTTCTAGCCGTAATATGAACTTGGTATTTTACCAAACAGAGCTACCTTCTGTATACCACCCCTACCTTGTCAAAACACAACTGATTGGCTCTATCCCATTAAGGAAAGAAATTCCACAAATTAACTTTTAACAAGGCACACCTGTTAATTGAAATGCATTCCAGGTGACTACCTCATGAAGCTGGTTGAGAGAATGCCAAGAGTGCGCAAAGCTGTTGTCAAGGCAAAGGGTCACTACTTTGAAGAATCTCAAATGTAAATATATATTTTGATTTGTTTTAACACTTTTTTTGGTTACTACATGATTCCATATATGTGTTATTTCATAGTTTTGATGTCTTCACTATTATTCTACAATGTAGAAAATAGTAAAAATAAAGAAAGGCCCTGGAATGAGGTGTGTTCAAACTTTTGACTGGTATTGTATATATACACCTGGCCCGAATGACAGATCGCCACGGCAATTGGGCCATTATTAAGTTCCAGATGTTAAGACTACAAACCGTTATAAATGGCCTATTTGTTATTTCAATAGGCATAGGCAATCTGGACCCTCTCTTTCTAAAATTATCCGCCGCCATTGTTGCAACCCCTATTACCAGTCTGTTCAACCTCTCTTTCGTATCGTCCGAGATCCCCAAAGATTGGAAAGCTGCTGCGGTCATCCTCCTCTTCAAAGGGGGTGACACTCTAGACCCAAACTGTTATAGACCTATATCCATCCTGCCCTGCCTTTCTAAAGTCTTTGAAAGCCAAGTTAATAAACAGATCACTGACCATTTCGAATCCCACTGTACCTTCTCCGCTGTGCAATCCGGTTTCCGAGCTGGTCACGGGTGCACCTCAGCTACGCTCAAGGTACTAAACGATATCATAACCACCATCGATAAAAGACAATAATGTTCAGCCGTCTTCATCGACCTGGCCAAGGCGTTCGACTCTGTCAATCACCGTATTCTTATCGGCAGACTCAATAGCCTTGGTTTCTCAAATGACTGCCTACTTCTCAGACAGAGTTCAGTGTGTCAAATCGGAGGGCCTGTTGTCCGGACCTCTGGCAGTCTCTATGGGGGTGCCACAGGGTTCAATTCTCGGGCTGACTCTTTTCTCTGTATATATCAACGATGTCACTCTTGCTGCGGGTGATTCCCTGATCCACCTCTACGCAGACGACACCATTCTGTATACATCTGGCCCTTCTTTGGACACTGTGTTAACAAACCTCCAAATGAGCTTCAATGCCATACAACTCTCCTTCCGTGGCCTCCAACTGCTCTTAAACGCTAGTAAAACCAAATGCATGCTTTTCAACCATTCGCTGCCCGCACCTGCCCGCCCGACTAGCATCAACACTCTGGACGGTTCTGACTTAGAATACGTAGACAACTACAAATACCTAGGTGTCTGGCTAGACTGTAAACTCTCCTTCCAGACTCATATGAAACATCTCCAATCCAAAACCAATCTAGAATCGGCTTTCTATTTCGCAACAAAGCCTCCTTCACTCACGCCGCCAAACTTACCCTCGTAAAACTGACTATTCTACCGATCCTCGACTTCGGCGATGTCATCTACAAAATAGCTTCCAATACTCTACTCAGCAAATTGGATGCAGTCTATCACAGTGCCATCCGTTTTGTTACCAAAGCCCCATATACTACCCACCACTGCGACCTGTACGCTCTAGTCGGCTGGCCCTCGCTACATATTCGGCGCCAGACCCACTGGCTCTAGGTCATCTATAAGTCTATGCTAGGTAAAGCTCCGCCTTATCTCAGCTCACTGGTCACGATAACAATACCCACCCGTAGCACGCGCTCCAGCAGGTATATCTCACTGGTCATCCCCAAAGCCAACACCTCCTTTGGCCGCCTTTCCTTCCAGTTCTCTGCTGCCAGTGACTGGAACGAATTGCAAAAATCGCTGAAGCTGGAGACTTACATTTCCCTCACTAACTTTAAGCATCAGCTATCTGAGCAGCTAACCGATCGCTGCAGCTGTACATAGTCCATCTGTAAATAGCCCACCCAATCTACCTACCTCATCCCCATATTGTTTTTATTTACTTTGCTGCTCTTTTGCACACCAGTATCATTACTTACACACCATCATCTGCTCATCTATCACTCCAGTGTTAATCTGCTAAATTGTAATTACTTTGCTACTCTGGCCTATTTATTGCCTTACCTCCTCACGCCATTTGCACACACTGTATATAGACTTTCTTTTATTTCTATTGTGTTATTGACTGTACGCTTGTTTATTCCATGTGTAACACTGTGTTGTTGTTTGTGTCGCACTGCTTTGCTTTATCTTGACCAGGTCGCAGTTGTAAATGAGATCTTGTTCTCAACTAGCCTACCTGGTTAAATAAAGGTGAAATAAAAAAATAAAAAATAAAAACTTCTCTTGATACTGTTTTCTTTAAGCAGTCAACATTAGAATGCAGTTTAAATCACCTCCAAGCAAATGTATTGTATGTAATGCGCTCTTGTGCGCCCAGTCGTTTTCCAGTGCTTTCTTTGACTCCATTATTTCATGATCTGCATCAGATCTATCGTATGAATATGTTTTACGGAAAAAGGGTTGGAAATACAGTCGGTGTCTCCATAATGACTCAGCAACAGTCTGCCTCACTGCCATAACAGGCAGGAATACGTCTGTTACCCACCTGATAGGGCCTGTGATTGGCTGACCCGGTCAGCTGACCAGGTCCCTGGTAACCTAGTCCCTAAAACAGAGGTGTGAAGTGCCCCACTGAAAAATTGAGTGAGGCGGGGGATTTGTAGCCTTGTCAATTAAGGTGTGTTCGTAAATTCACTCTGGCTATCTATTCCGATTTCAGCGTATTCTAGTCTGAGTGTGCCAGAGTGTAGAATAACTGATGAATTTAAGAACGTTTAACACCCGTTGAATATGGCCGGTGTCAGTAAACCTCGCCAAAAAAAATTGTAATTAAATTGTTGCCAGCAGTACAGTTACAGTCACCAACGCTCTGGATAACATGAAAACAGCCTAACCAGCTCTGCTAGGGGGAGTAAAATGGTCAGAGTGAGCTGTTCTCTCATTTGTATCTAGAAGTTAGCCAACGTTAGCCAGTTAGAGTGTGTGCTTGATTTCCGTTGTGAGGTCAGAACGCTTGGATCAACCCTACTCCTCGGTCATAATGTCCAGTGTGTCATAGTGTCCAGTGTGCCATAGTGTCCAGTGTGCCATAGTGTCCAGTGTGCGCTCTGAATTTACAAAGGGACAATCTGATAACACTCTGAATTTATGAACACCCACATAACACTCTGGCATCCACACATTGAATTTACGAACACCCCCCCCCCCCCGGGGTATCATTTGACAGAACGTTCCAAAATAGCATGGAAATGATTGTGTGTCTGTCCAGACCATGCGATTCACAACACTGTCTCAAAACTCCCTCCCAACACTTCTCATCTATTGAATATACATTTATTTTAGGCAACAGACATATACAACAAAATGCACAATGTGGACCCAGAGGATATCACTTGAAAGTATTAATTAAAATGCTTATTTTCAAAGTGATCCTCGATAGTAAAAACAATAACACATAATGATTAAAAGTCAAGATAAAATTACAAACAACCATAAATACATTCATTTATATTGACACCCTAAAAAGTGGTACTATTCACTGCACTTCTCCCTAACCGTAAAAATCAACCATATTCATTTCACATTAAAACAATCTATTAATTGCCAATCATACCGATCCTTCAAATAGATACACCTGACCAGCACTATGGGCCACAAGGGGCAGTGGAGTGGTTTCTCTTTGACAACCTTGTCCAAATGAAAAACTTAGCCTGCTTTTTAAAGCTATTTGTACTTTTTAATACTCCAGATCATACCAATGGTCCCTCCCAAGTTCTCATCATTACTACAGGTCTTACTAATGGTCATTGTGAGTGTACCAGTCAGGGTTAGAGCTTCTAAGCCCATTATATTCCTTTTTTTTCTTCTTCTATGCTTGTAAACAACTTAAGCATTACAAAACATGATATTTGAGCAAATAAAACTCACGTAGCAAATCAGCCATTCATTCTGTCGACCAAATTCGAAATTCTCTCATTAATTAACCTCCATACAAAAACTATTTGCTTGGTGTGCGAAACAACGAGAATACGCCATCTGCTGGAGGTAGACATATTTTCCTCTGAGTTGGTCCTCTCTGGTTAATATCTATCTTTGTGTGGCTGTCTGACTCTGGTCGGCCATTTAAAATCCGCTGAGTTGGGCATCTCTGGTTAATATCTATCTTTGTGTGGCTGTCTGACTCTGGTCGGCCATTTAAAATCCGCTGAGTTGGGCATCTCTGGTTAATATCTATCTTTGTGTGGCTGTCTGACTCTGTTCAGCCATTATTTTCCGCTGAATTGGGCATCTCTGGTTAATATCTATCTTTGTGTGGCTGTCTGACTCTGTTCAGCCATTTTAAAATCCGCTGAGTTGGGCCTCTCTTCCTCTCTGGTTAATATCTATCTTTGTGTGGCTGTCTGACTCTGTTCAGCCATTTAAAATCCGCCGAGTTGGGCATCTCTGGTTAATATCTATCTTTGTGTGGCTGTCTGACTCTGGTCGGCCATTTAAAATCCGCCAAGTTGGGCATCTCTTCCTCTCTGGTTAATATCTCTTTGTGTGGCTGTCTGACTCTGTTCAGCCATTTAAAATCCGCTGAGTTGGGCATCTCTGGTTAATATCTATCTTTGTGTGGCTGTCTGACTCTGTTCAGCCATTTAAAATCCGCTGAGTTGGGCATCTCTGGTTAATATCTATCTTTGTGTGGCTGTCTGACTCTGTTCAGCCATTTAAAATCCGCTGAGTTGGGCATCTCTGGTTAATATCTATCTTTGTGTGGCTGGCAGACTCTGGTCAGCCATTTAAAATCCGCTGAGTTGGGCATCTCTGGTTAATATCTATCTTTGTGTGGCTGTCTGACTCTGTTCAGCCATTTAAAATCCGCTGAGTTGGGCATCTCTGGTTAATATCTATCTTTGTGTGGCTGTCTGACTCTGTTCAGCCATTTTAAAATCCGCCGAGTTGGGCATCTCTGGTTAATATCTATCTTTGTGTGGCTGGCAGACTCTGGTCAGCCATTTAAAATCCGCTGAGTTGGGCATCTCTGGTTAATATCTATCTTTGTGTGGCTGTCTGACTCTGTTCAGCCATTTAAAATCCGCTGAGTTGGGCATCTCTGGTTAATATCTATCTTTGTGTGGCTGTCTGACTCTGTTCAGCCATTTTAAAATCCGCCGAGTTGGGCATCTCTTCCTCTCTGGTTAATATCTATCTTTGTGTGGCTGTCTGACTCCGGTCGGCCATTTTGTGTAGGTTATTCGACGTCGGTTTTACTAGCTAGCACACCAGGCCGAAGACTTCCAAGAAACTGAACAAAAAAAAAAAAAGCCGTTTTTACAACAAAACATCGTTCAATAATGGGTCCACCAGGAGACAACCTTGATCGTGTGTCCTCTGAAAGAACGGAGGATTTAAGTTGGTTTGTCAATTTATCTTGACATGGCATGTAAAGGTTAGTTTGGTGGTTGTGACGACTGAAGAAAAAGTACGGAGAAAAGAAAACAACAAAAATCCCAAACGCAGATAAAATAGCTAACACCTCAAATTCAGCGTGTGAAAAGAGATTTGTTTGACTACGTTTGTTGTCTCGACGGGAATCCTAAACATCATGATGATATTGAAGGAAATTGTCATTTAATTAAAAAAAAAAAATGACAGGACACGAACAGTTAAACCAAGCCAACCGTACCGACATTAATAAATAGCAAACCGGACAGTAAAAGTCGTTGGAAATGTAAAATGGAAGATAACCGTCAGCTAACTAGCTAACCGCACGAAATATAGGCCTCAATTACACCAAGTAACAAAACACATATGATGTAGCTAGCTAGTTAATCCACTAACTAGTTAGTGTTTTGAAGTGTATACTGCTTAGCTAGCTCATGTTAGCTAATCAGCTAAAAAAAAGGAACTAAAAATTACTCCCCGTCCGTCACTATGAGTATCGACAATGGAAGTAAA
>NC_138304.1:107156097-107236097 GCF_965601325.2 Salmo salar
CACAGACATAATGTGCTGTTTATTGATGCTCACAGACATAATGTGCTGTTTATTGATGCTCACAGACATAATGTGCTGTTTATTGATGCTCACAGACATAATGTGCTGTTTATTGATGCTCACAGACATAATGTGCTGTTTATTGATGCTCACAGACATAATGTGCTGTTTATTGATGCTCACAGACATAATGTGCTGTTTATTGATGCTCACAGACATAATGTGCTGTTTATTGATGCTCACAGACATAATGTGCTGTTTATTGATGCTCACAGACATAATGTGCTGTTTATTGATGCTCACAGACATAATGTGCTGTTTATTGATGCTCACAGACATAATGTGCTGTTTATTGATGCTCACAGACATATTGTGCTCTTTATTGACTGTATCGTTCCTCTGTTGTTGTTGCAGGATGTCATAGGATGCACCCAGGAGATGGACTTCATCCTGTGGCCGCGTAACGACATCGAGAAGATAGTCTGTCTCTTGTTCTCCAGATGGAAGGGGGCTGAGAACGAACCCTTCAGGCCTGTTCAGGTAAAACATTTAGCTTCCTTCACCAAATGGCTACACACCTGGGTCCTATTCACTACATCACACTGTAGGGTAAAAATGTATGAGAGAGAGTTTATTGGATAAATTCAGGTAGTCTTTCCCTGTTTTTGGTTTATTAACTTTTTTTCTGGTGTGTTCCTAGTGAATATGCCCCTGAAATCAAAAGTAATATATTCAAATAGTAGTCTATACTGTTATGTTGAGGACCAGTCATGGTGAACTTCGTAGGGCTTATTGAACTTGAGCTGTTTTACGTCACAAAGGACATTTTTATGAAGTGTCGTATCCAATATGTATTTCTGTTTTGTTTATGCACAGGCCAAGTTTGAGTTTCATCACGGAGACTACGAGAAGCAGTTGTTGCACGCTGTCGGCAGGAGGGACAAGGCTGGAATGGTTATGAACAACCCGACTCAGTCAGTCTTCCTCTTTATGGACCGACAGCACTTACAGGTCAGTCCATTCACACAGCACAGCTGAGCTTACTACCCATAGGGCCATCTGGTCAAAAGGGTATCCAATTAAAAAAAAAAAAAAAAGGTATATTTTGACCAATGGGCAAAATGTTAATTGTGTAGATACTGATATAAGAAAACCAATGGTCTAAACCTCACGTCTCTATCGGCAGCGTAGCCTAGTGGTTAGAGCGTTGGACTAGTGACCGAAAGGTTGCGAGTTCAAATCCCCGAGCTGACAAGGTAAAAATCTGTCATTCTGCCCCCTGAACAAGGCAGTTAACTGACTTGCCTAGTTAAATAAAGGTCAAATTAAAAAAAATATATCAAAAGTTGTTAAGAGGTTTTTTTTTTTAACCTTGTCGGATGGGTGACGAAATCAATGGAGGCCAGTGGAAAAAGTGGTCAGAAATCTGGAAAATGGCATTGAGTCAGCTGTGGAAGAAGGAAGGAGATTTCTCCCAAAAAGCTGAAATGTCAACGATGCACTGAACGTATACCAAACATTTTTTTATTTTCAAAACCTTTTTACATTTCATTCAGTGTGTTAATTTGTCTTTTTGCGACCTCGGGTGGGGGTGGGGGGGGGGGGGGGGGAACAACTTTACGGACCACCACGACGTGAAGTCAATGCTAGAAAGCGGCACTGCTCTGTCAAGACCTCGGTGATAATTATGGGATGTATTAGATTGCGAAATCCAACTTTTTGGGATATAACGTGAACGATCTGAACGTGTTTTAAGATCACCACTATCATTCCTGTCCGTCAAGAACTTCTAACGCTTCATACCAATGACTAACTCCCTGTCTGTAGCACTCACTTCCGTAATCAGGAAGTGCTTTGAGAGGCTGGTCATGGCACACATTAGTCCACCATCCCAGACACCCTAGATCCGCTCCCAGTTTGCATACCGTCCCCAAGAGACGCGTAGATGATGCAATCTCAATTGCACTCCACACTGCCTTCTCCTACCTACAAAAGAGTAATACATATGTGAGAATGCTGTTCATTGACTACAGCTCAGCGTTCAACACCATAGTCCCCCTCAAAGCTCATCAATAAGCTAAGGACCCTGGGACTAAACACCTCCCTCTGTAACTGGATCTTGGACTTCCTGACGGTTCGCCCCCAGCCCCCAGGGGGTAAGGGTAGGTAACAACACATCCGCCACCCTGACCCTTAACTGGGGGGCCCCTTAGTCCCCTCCTGTACTCTGTTCACCCACAATTTGCGTGGCCACGCACGGTTACAATACCATCAAGTTTGCTGACGACATAACGATGGTAGGCCTGATCACCTGCGATAGTTTGTCAGCTGACAGGGAGGAGGTCCGTGACCTGGCAGTTGTGGTGCCAGAACAACAATCTCTCCCCGGGCGCGTGGTAGCCCCCCCCGGGCGCGTGGTAGCCCCCCCAGGCGCGTGGTAGCTCCAGTCGACGTCGCTGCCGGCATGTCGCTTGTGCCTAACATTCCTTCTCTTTGTGGCAGACTCCCCTCAATGCTAACCTGTCACCACTGCACTAGTCACACAATGGCTTTGGTAAAGCTAAGAGCTCTAACACACAGGTGGTAGAGAATCATTCTTTCTGTCATGGGGCGATGATGTCTTACCCACAGAAATATAATATATTAGTGAAATTACTAATTGTTAATAGATTTTATTTCTATGGTCTTAACTGTCTCTTCCATGTTGTCAACCATGTTTTCTCTTGTCATCCCTTCTCTTCCCTGTCAGACTCCTAAAACCAAGGCTACAGTTTTTAAGTTGTGCAGCCTTTGCCTCTACCTGCCCCAGGACCAGCTAACGTGCTGGGGCGTTGGTGACATCGAAGACCATCTCCTCCCGTACATGCCTGACTAGGGCCCAGCCGGCCCTCCATGGCCTCCACAACACAAGGAAGATTTAACCCACAAGCCACTGAAACAAGTTGATCTCTCTCTCTCTCTCTCTCTCTCTCTCTCTCTCTCTCTCTCTCTCTCTCTCGCCCACCCACCACAGTTTCTTCTTCTGAATTGAACTGGTGCTTGGATATCCCGTTTTGTTGTCAAACACTTGTTCATTCATTAATTTCCGTCCTCCTGAAGCATATTTGTTTTTCCTTACCAAGCTTCCTCTTCCTACCAGTTTTGGCTTGGTTTTCCCTCTTTTTTTTATCCCTCCATTTTGTTTATTTTGAACCTGCACAAACATTGATTTTGAGTGGTTGGTTATTCCCCTGGAGCTGCACTGTCAACGACACAGACCAGTCCAGTCACTGAAGGAACTGTTTATGTTGCTACCAAGCAGGAACAAAGCCACACAGGCTTTCATGACGTTCAGTCTCTGCTGGACACATTGTAACTCATGTCATAAGATTTGTAAAAGCTTCTGTCATTTCAAAAGATGTGTTTTAAAAGACGGGGGAAAGATGCCCATTCTAGAACGATTAGCTACAATCTATGATGACAGGTGAGGTTTTGTTAAAACGTCTCCCTTTAAAGATAAATGGTGAACAGTTTTTCAAAAATCATTTGGTATTTGCTTCTTTGTTTTCCTTTTAAGCCTCCTTTGTTTGAAGCTGTGTTTTTTTTATTTTTTATTATATATATATATTTTTTGGGGGGCTGTCATTTGCATTCCTGTGAAATATGGCGGGTAGATAATTTTGGTAAGAGCTGGAGTATAGATGATAACTGTTGGGAGGGAGTTTTGAGACCGGTGTTGTGAATCGCATGGTGCGGACAGACACACAGTGTCGATGTTGGTTAGATGCTGAAGCTTGTTACCATGCAAGCCATTCATGCTACTGAAATCTCATGTTTTTTTTTTTTTGTTTTGTTGTTTGTTCCCCAAGTGGGTTGGCAAGGGTGAATGTTGGAACTAATGTTAAAAAGATAATGTACCTAACAATGGAAAGCTTGTTGAGTTGAAATGAATGTGATCGCCAGATTTATGTTCCTAAATTTGACCAACAAAGCTATCCTAAAAGTACTAATTGATGCGGTGCTTATAAAATGGGTGTGTTTTTATTTTTATTTTGCAAGCTTGTTCTGCTGGGGGAAATAAGGCACAGTTGGTAATTTTAATTTAGGTTTTTCTTTTGATTCAATGCGTCCTCCCGAAGGCGGGGTCGACCCCCGGCGTCCCCCCCGAGTTTATTCTTTTATTTTGAAATTAATCTAGAAAACAACACTGCTGAACATATCCCAATACAATGCCAACTTAAAAGTATTTCCTGGTGTGTTTTATTGTGTATACACAGTGTGTAGATGTATATTTACAGCACTATTAGGTACACAAAATAATCATCTTTCTTCACCCCCTCCACAGACTTGCTAACTAACAGTGTGACAATTTCCTGATTTGCTGACAGTGGCTCTTGGGTAAAGTTTCCTCTAGTAACATGAACTAGGTTCAGCTTCCCCTCCTCCAATCCTAACCATTAGTGGGGAAATGCAAAACTGACCCAAGATCAGCATTTAGGGGAAAGTAGCTACCACGGTGCTTTGTGTGTCCCTTTTTGTACGATGAGTTTTCCCCCAGAGGCTTTGCCAGTGAGGTCTACAGGAGTGAATGCCAGCGTCCGTCCTTGCTTTCGACACCTTGGCTGTGATCAGCACATCTTCACCCACCTCGGCAGCGTTCGTGTACCTGTCGGTAAACGGTTGTTCCATTCAGTGGCCCAAATAGCAACCTGTCCTCTATATTGAGTACTATCTTTTGACCAGAGCCCTAGACTGTCATTTTCAGATGCAACCAAGTGAACTTTTCCATTCATTGTTTTTAGATGACAGGGTTATTACTATTACAGTATGGAGCAACCAGTTTTAGAGCTCAAAGGCTCAGCCCCAAAGGCTACAACACCAAAGAGCCCGAAAGACACACAAAGTTCTGTATAAATGGTTTCCATTCATTCTACAGGTTATTATCAAGCCTGGGTAAGAGTCTGTTTTGTGCCATCATGCCACTTGTCATACCACACTGCACAAACAGATCTGAGACCAGGCTATTCTCTCATGTATTGGGCCAGCTACTGTAATAATTTATAAACCTCCAGAGTGGTGGTGTTCATGTCTTGACTTGGGGACCAGACAACCAGTCATTCATTATCCCTTTGATCAACAGTGAAAAAAGCATGGCAGACACGGATATCTGTCAGTTTGTAAGACTAGTGTTACATCTCAATTCTATGTCATTGATTCCTTGTGTACCTTTCCTTGTCCACTTCTCCAAAAATGTATGGGAGAAACCTCAGCTATTCTGCTGCAGTGAGCTTTGAGAAGGAGACGAGGGATGTCAGGAATCAAGGACATACAATTAAGATTCACCCTAGTGTAACACAGTATAGCTTCCGTCCCTCTCCTCGCCCCCCCCCCTACCTGGGCTCGAACCAGGGACCCTCTGCACACATCAACAACTGCCTCCCACGAAGCATCGTTACGCATCGCTCCACAAAAGCAGCGGCTCTTGCAGAGCAAGTAGAGGAAGATGGGTCAGGGTGGAGGGATCCTGAGAGGAGTGGTGTAGTAGTAGATCTGGACCAGAACAGAGAGGAGTGGTGTAGTAGTAGATCTGTACCAGAACAGAGGGGAGGGATCCTGAGAGGAGTGGTGTAGTAGTAGATCTGGACCAGAACAGAGAGGAGTGGTGTAGTAGTAGATCTGGACCAGAACAGAGAGGAGGGATCCTGAGGAGTGGTGTAGTAGTAGATCTGTACCAGTACAGAGGGAGGGGATCCTGAGAGGAGTGGTGTAGTAGTAGATCTGTACCAGAACAGAGGGATAAACCAACAAGTCATATATGTTTCAGTAAGATTGGGATTTCTAGCATTTATAGGAATGGTTATCAACTGTACTGCAGGGATGGAACGTAAAGTCACATAAAATTGAGGATGTGATGGCAGCTGCAGCAGTGGCGGTTCTAGACCATTTCAACTGGGGGGGCGGCCAAGCTGGGGCCAGTTGTACTGTTAGAGGGGGGCCAAGCTGGGGCCAGTTGTACTGTTAGAGGGGCCAAGCTGGGGCCAGTTGTACTGTTAGAGGGGCCAAGCTGGGGCCAGTTGTACTGTTAGAGGGGCCAGTTACATTAGACGTTATTGTTGCCATATCGTTTTCTTCACTGCATTAGCAGGCAAAATACCATGTTTATAATCATTAGTGTTCCGCGTTGCCACTGTCTAATAACGGATGTAAAAAAAAAAAAAAAAGAACGTTAGCAAAAATTAGTTATGTCAAAATTATTTCATACTCCACATTTAGGGGGGCCACAAGGGGGTCCAAAATTGTTGTCACAGGGGCACTGCCCCCCAGAACCGCCCCTGAGCTGCAGAGAGGTATTTGAGACTGGACGTCAGAAGAGTTACAGGGTGTGTCTCATCCTTTCAGGCTGTTGGCCTGAGGTAGGAGTAAATAGATTTAAATAGTGGAGTAGGGTAGTGGGTTTTTAGTGAGTGTAGGGTTAGTTGGTAAGGTATTTGTTTTATTAAAAAAAAGATATATATTAAATTCAAGCGAAGTATAAGAAGTTCTACTCCAGTTTGGTAGGTGGCGGTAATGCAACATTCATTGGATGTCAATCGACATTAAACCTCGGAATAAGAAGTTTAAAAAAAAAAATACGCTTTTTGCTTCGCTACTAACAAGATTACTCGTCGCTATAAAAATAGATAAACCATGAGTAATATTTCCAAGTCCGTGTCGACTTTAGAAGAAACGAGGACTGGTCTGTGTGATGAGTTTGTGTCCATAACAGGATCCGATAGCGCCGTGGCTCAATGCTACCTTGCTGAAAACGACTGGGAAATGGAGGTACAGCTAAATCAGCTTCCATCAGTCCCCATTTATTACTAACCCTTGTAGGACTACACAGCCTTTTTCCTCAGTCTGCAATGACAGAAGTGTCCAATCCAATATCAAAAGTTTTGTCAGAAATTGTATTGCCTCAAAACGGTTTGTAATTCTAGACTAAAATAAAAGTTTTTCCATCTGTAGTCGGATGGAGGCTACAGCACGGAGTCGCTGTGAGATATGTCTCGGGAAAATGTACTGTGTAATCCTAATTATACCTACTGACAAATCGAGAATTTAAATACAGCTGGTTTTTCATCAGCATGCTAGGCTAACTAATGCTACAGCAACACACAGCATGCTAGGCTAACTAATGCTACAGCAGCACACAGCATGCTAGGCTAACTAATGCTACAGCAGCATGTTAGGCTAACTAATGCTACAGCAGCACATTGCATTGGATTGGACAACACTTCCGGTAGCTACTCATCCCAACGTGTTGGACATTTAATATCACTTTGGTTTTTAGGTCTGAAAACATCATTAACCCACTTCTCTATACTGCATGCGTGTTGTGTTATCTTTCAGAGAGCTTTGAACTCGTTTTTCGAGGCTGACATGGAAGCAGTTTTTGCAGTAGAAGATTCACCAAAGAAGGACATCAGCCCACCTAAAGTTAAAAGACAGAAGTTGGACAAACCACAAAAAGTCAAACCACAGGGGAAAATGGACTGGTATGTATTGTGATGTGTATTCATGCATTGTCCTGTCTACAATATCAATGTTCATTTAGTCCTTTTTGGTAAGTGTAAAATTAACTATGAGCCTCTTTATTTAACTAGGCAAGTCAGTTAAGAACAAATTATTTACAATGCTGGTCTAGATATTTTCTGTAATACAGTGTTTCCCCAGTCCTGGTTCTGGGGACCCAAAGGGGTGCACATTTTACTTACTGACTTAGCAATTGCCCTCAACACTTTTTGATTCAAATAATCAAAGGCTTGATGATAAGTTGAATCAAGTTTGTTAGTGCTAGTGCCAAACCCAAAATATGCACCCCTTTGAGCCCTCAGGACCAGGATTGAGGAAACACTGCCCTAATCTGTCCTTGTAAATCCTGCAGCATTGACCTGACCACAGAAGAGCCTGCCTGTTCCAGCAGCAGTAGTGCCAAGTCAACCAACTCCTCCAAGTCAGTGGAACCCAAAGCTAAAATTAAAACCTCGGTCTCTGAGGAGCAGGAGGACGGCAAACTGTCGTTGATCTCTTGGAATGTAGATGGGCTGGACACCGTGAACCTGGGAGAGCGAGCTAGAGGCCTCTGTTCCTATCTGGCCCTGTGAGTCGCTGTTCGGTAACTGTCCTTATTGTCAACCATTATGGAACTATGTCAAATACTTTCCTTAACATCCCTCACTCTTAACCCAAGGACTTTTCTCTGGGTTACTTAATCTACATCCCAAATGGCACCCTATTCCCTATATAGTGCACTACTTTAGTCCAGAGCCCTATGGCACCCTATTCCCTATATAGTGCACTACTTTAGACCAGAGCCCTATGGAATCCTATTCCCTATATAGTGCACTACTTTAGACCAGAGCCCTATGGCACCCTATTCCCTATACAGTGCACTACTTTAGACCAAAGCCCTATGGCATCCTATTCCCTATATAGTGCACTACTTTTGACAAGGGCCTAGGGCAGCGGTTACCAAACTGTTTTTGGCTCACGACCCCATTTTGCTTTCAAAAAATTGTTGCGATCAGAACCATGTGGGGGGGAAAAAAGGATGTAATTAACAGCCAATGTTTAGTTTTTTTAATGTGGGACTATGACAGTCAATTACAAAACATTCTAACAACATTTATGATTGTATTCTCAACTCACTATCACATACTTTTAATGTGACACTATGACAGACAATTGTAAATTAGTTCTCTGATCTTACCGCCACTAATGAGATGGGTGTGGCTTGATGCATATGACGTCGGAGCTTGTCAAAGTTCGAGGGGGGTTTGTGGTCGACGGTGTACACCTCATCTCCGCTGTCACATCCAACCAGGATCGATATTCATCTTCAGGACAGGAAGTCTGAGCTCGAGAAAAGAGGCCTGACTTCCTGAGTTGGAATTCTGTTAAAATTGTTTCATTTTTTTTTTTTCTCCCAGAGTTCCCTGTTGTTTTTGAACACGGCGTTAATGCTCAGAGGGAGACGTCAGGAACCAAAATTCCTCCGTAGTGACCCGTGATTGCGAGTCGTTCAGTCAGTGTCCCCTTGACTGCTAACAATAGCGTAAATTATTAGTTTAACAGCGTTATCTGACAAAGGTATTGATGTGAGTTTCTGTCCCTCTGCCTCCCAACTCATTGTTTTCACCATATCAATTGTGGCCGGTAATATCGAAGTCTCTGCAATAGTGTGTGGTTTCATAGTGTAGCTAGTCATTCACCATGGGAATGATTCAATAGTGTAGCTAGTCATTCACCATGGGAATGATTCAATAGTGTAGCTAGTCATTCACCATGGGAATGATTCAATAGTGTAGCTAGTCATTCACCATGGGAATGATTCAATAGTGTAGCTAGTCATTCACCATGGGAATGATTCAATAGTGTAGCTAGTCATTCACCATGGGAATGATTCAATAGTGTAGCTAGTCATTCACCATGGGAATGATTCAATAGTGTAGCTAGTCATTCACCATGGGAATGATTCAATAGTGTAGCTAGTCATTCACCATGGGAATGATTCAATAGTGTAGCTAGTCATTCACCATGGGAATGATTCAATAGTGTAGCTAGTCATTCACCATGGGAATGATTCAATAGTGTAGCTAGTCATTCACCATGGGAATGATTCAATAGTGTAGCTAGTCATTCACCATGGGAATGATTCAATAGTGTAGCTAGTCATTCACCATGGGAATGATTCAATAGTGGCCTTTTCTCATGATCTAAAGGCACTCTGGTTAAATTTGAAATAATTTTAATTTAGATTTTTAAGGTTAACCACATTACAATGCTTTTGAGATACAAAGATGACATAATATTTTTTTTCTTGTGGATTTTGGAAATTCTCCCACCACCCTATTTTCCTATCAGGGACCCCTAGTTTGGGAACAGCTGGCTTTGGGAACAGCAGGTGGCCCGGGGCTTTGGGAACAGCAGGTGGCCCGGGGCTTTGGGAACAGCAGCTGGCCCGGGGCTTTGGGAACAGCAGGTGGCCCGGGGCTTTGGGAACAGCAGGTGGCCCGGGGCTTTGGGAACAGCAGGTGGCCCGGGGCTTTGGGAACAGCAGCTGGCCCGGGGCTTTGGGAACAGCAGGTGGCCCGGGGCTTTGGGAACAGCAGGTGGCCCGGGGCTTTGGGAACAGCAGGTGGCCCGGGGCTTTGGGAACAGCAGGTGGCCCGGGGCTTTGGGAACAGCAGGTGGCCCGGGGCTTTGGGAACAGCAGGTGGCCCGGGGCTTTGGGAACAGCAGGTGGCCCGGGGCTTTGGGAACAGCAGGTGGCCCGGGGCTTTGGGAACAGCAGGTGGCCCGGGGCTTTGGGAACAGCAGCTGGCCCGGGGCTTTGGGAACAGCAGGTGGCCCGGGGCTTTGGGTGCATTTAGAATACACGCCTAACATCCTTCCTCTAAACTCAAGGACATGTCTCTGGGTTAGCCTACATTTCAGGCAGATCCAAAATGTATTTTTTTTTTTTGTATTTCAAACAGATACTAATGGTGAATAGTACCATGATTTGGTCTGTTTAAAGTATGTTAACGTTGTTCTCTCCTCTCCGTTAAGCTATACCCCTGACGTGGTGTTTCTGCAGGAACTCATTGAACCGTATGTTCAGTACCTCAAGAAGCGAGCCGTCAGCTACACCATCGTTGAGGGTACGGTGTGAAGATGATACCTACGTTCCCATTTCCACAGTAATGCATGAGTAATTAGTTACGGAAAGCAGGGGGGATACCTAGTCAACAAAGCGGGGGGATACCTAGTCAACAAAGCGGGGGGATACCTAGTCAACAAAGCGGGGGGATACCTAGTCAACAAAGCGGGGGGATACCTAGTCAACAAAGCACGGGGGGATACCTAGTCAACAAAGCGGGGGGATACCTAGTCAACAAAGCGGGGGGATACCTAGTCAACAAAGCACGGGGGTACCTAGTCAACAAAGCGGGGGGATACCTAGTCAACAAAGCGGGGGGATACCTAGTCAACAAAGCACGGGGGTACCTAGTCAACAAAGCGGGGGGATACCTAGTCAACAAAGCGGGGGGATACCTAGTCAACAAAGCGGGGGGATACCTAGTCAACAAAGCGGGGGGATACCTAGTCAACAAAGCACGGGGGGATACCTAGTCAACAAAGCGGGGGGATACCTAGTCAACAAAGCGGGGGGATACCTAGTCAACAAAGCGGGGGGATACCTAGTCAACAAAGCACGGGGGTACCTAGTCAACAAAGCGGGGGGATACCTAGTCAACAAAGCGGGGGGATACCTAGTCAACAAAGCGGGGGGATACCTAGTCAACAAAGCACGGGGGGATACCTAGTCAACAAAGCACGGGGGGATACCTAGTCAACAAAGCGGGGGGATACCTAGTCAACAAAGCGGGGGGGATACCTAGTCAACAAAGCGGGGGGATACCTAGTCAACAAAGCGGGGGGATACCTAGTCAACAAAGCGGGGGGATACCTAGTCAACAAAGCGGGGGGATACCTAGTCAACAAAGCGGGGGGGATACCTAGTCAACAAAGCGGGGGGATACCTAGTCAACAAAGCGGGGGGATACCTAGTCAACAAAGCGGGGGGATACCTAGTCAACAAAGCGGGGGGATACCTAGTCAACAAAGCACGGGGGGATACCTAGTCAACAAAGCGGGGGGATACCTAGTCAACAAAGCGGGGGGATACCTAGTCAACAAAGCACGGGGGTACCTAGTCAACAAAGCGGGGGGATACCTAGTCAACAAAGCGGGGGGATACCTAGTCAACAAAGCACGGGGGTACCTAGTCAACAAAGCGGGGGGATACCTAGTCAACAAAGCGGGGGGATACCTAGTCAACAAAGCGGGGGGATACCTAGTCAACAAAGCACGGGGGGATACCTAGTCAACAAAGCGGGGGGATACCTAGTCAACAAAGCGGGGGGATACCTAGTCAACAAAGCGGGGGGGTACCTAGTCAACAAAGCACGGGGGGATACCTAGTCAACAAAGCGGGGGGATACCTAGTCAACAAAGCGGGGGGGTACCTAGTCAACAAAGCACGGGGGGATACCTAGTCAACAAAGCGGGGGGATACCTAGTCAACAAAGCGGGGGGATACCTAGTCAACAAAGCGGGGGGATACCTAGTCAACAAAGCGGGGGGATACCTAGTCAACAAAGCGGGGGGATACCTAGTCAACAAAGCGGGGGGATACCTAGTCAACAAAGCGGGGGGATACCTAGTCAACAAAGCGGGGGGGTACCTAGTCAACAAAGCGGGGGGGTACCTAGTCAACAAAGCGGGGGGATACCTAGTCAACAAAGCGGGGGGGTACCTAGTCAGTTGTACAACTGAATGTCTTCAGCTGAAATGTGTCTTCCTGTATTTAACCCCACCCCTCTGAATCAGAGAGGTGTGGGGGGGGGGGGGGGGGCTGCCTTAATCGACATCCACGTCTTCGGCGCCCGGGGAACAGTGGGTTAACTGCCTTGTTCAGGGCCCGGGGAACAGTGGGTTAAAACTGCCTTGTTCAGGGGCAGAAAGACAGATTTTTACCATGTCAGCTCGGGGATTCGATCCAGCAACCTTTCGGTTGTTGGCCCAACGCTCTAACCACTAGGCTGCTTGCCGGGCCAGTTGGGTTATGGGAACAGAACCAGTGTCTTCTGTCTTTTTATGCCAAGGTAATGGGTTCGATTCCCGCTGAGGAATGGACGTTGCTTTGAATAAGTATCTGCTAAATATCATATATACATACAGAGTATACAAAACATTAGGAACAACTGCTCTTTCCATGACATAGACTGACCAGGTGAATCCAGGTGAAAGCTATGATCCCTGATTGATGTCAGCTGTTAAATCCACTTCAATCAGTGTAGATGAAGAGGAGGAGACAGGTTTTAACGAAGGATTGTTAAGCCTTGAGACACGGATTGTGTGTCATTCAGAGGGTGAACGGGCAAGACAAAAGATTCAAGTGCCTTTGAACTGGGGTTACGGTAGTAGGTGCCCAGTTCACCGGATTTGTGTGTCAAGAACTGCAGCGCTGCTGGGTTTTTCCACGCTCAACAGTTTCCCTGTGTGTATCAAGAATGGACCACCACCTAAAGGACATCCATCCAACTTGACAGGACTGTGGGAAGCATTAGAGTCAACATGGGGCCAGCATCCCTGTGGAAACGCTTTAGACACCTTGTAGAGTCCATGTCCTGACTAACTGAGGCTGTTCTGAGAGTAAAAGGGGGGGGGGGGGGGGTGCAACTCAATACTAGGAAAGTGTTACTAATGTTTTATATAATCTCTGTGAGATGTGTATATATATAAAAAACATTTTTGCCATGACAAACACGTTTGACTTCCTGGACGTTAAGGGGGCGAGGAGGGGTACTTCACTGGTTTGATGCTGAAGAAGTCCAGAGTCAAACTCCTGAGTAGTGACATCATCAGTTACCCAACCACTCAGATGATGAGGAATCTGCTCGTTGCTCAAGTAGGTCGGCACTGATTTTTAAACCAGAACTCCAAACAGGTAATTATCTTGTTAATACACAGCTTATCATAGGTCTGTCGGTGTGTGTGTGCGTTTTTCCCCATTCGGTCTCAGGTGAAGTTCAGGGACCAGGCGATGTGTTTGATGACGTCCCACTTTGAGAGCTGTAAGGGACAGGCGGAGGAGAGGATGAAACAGCTGAGGGAGATGCTGAAGAGAATGAGGGAGGCGCCCAGTAACGTAACTGTCCTATTTGGAGGGGACACCAACCTGAGGGACACAGAGGTTAGGCTCTCTCTCTCTCTCTCTCTCGCTCGCTCTCTCTCTCATATATTATCCTAAAACCGTGATTTCTCTCTGGCCTCTCATATCTCAGATAGGAATCTGTAAACCCTTGATAACATTTTCATTTCTGTCCCGTGTGGCTCAGTGTTTGCAACGCCAGGGTTGTGGGTTCGATTCCCACGGGGGGGGACCAGTACAGAGAAAAAAATGTATGAAATGTACGCATTCACTACTGTAAGTCGCTCTGGATAAGAGCGTCTGCTAAAATGTAAAAATGTCTCAGGTGACCAAGGTTGGAGGTCTACCCAGTGGGGTGTGTGACGTGTGGGAGCAGCTGGGGAAGCAGGAGCACTGCAGATACACCTGGGACACCAAGGCCAACAGCAACAAGAGTGTACCGTATGTCAGCAGGTGTCGTTTTGACCGCGTCTACCTCCGACCGGCCAAGGAAGGCCCCGGGTCACGGATGACCCCAGACCATATGGCTCTGGTGGGTTTAGAGAAGCTGGACTGTGGTCGCTACACCAGTGATCACTGGGGAATCTACTGCAGTTTTATCCCTGGCTCCTGAGACTTAAGATTGTGTCCCAAATTGTTCCCTGTAGTGCACTGCTTTTTTTGATCACGAATCAATATAGGGATGCAGCCTAACTGAGAATGAAACATGTTTGCGTGTAGTGGTCCCAGCAGGACTTGGAAGGGGCTAGAGTCTGACGAGTTAAACTTTCCTAAAGGACAGTTTTAAAAGGTTATAGTTGCTCTAATATTGGATAGGTAGCAAGCACAGTCTCTATGGCTACTAACGGTAGGCTCAGAGACGGTTGGCTCACCTTTATTGTAATGCTAGTGCCTTGAGCCGAGGACAGGAAAGGTTTCTGAAGAGGATACAATCTTGCCGTGGTCACCTCACGGATCTCTGGTCCTTGCAAATATACCCTCAGAATGAAAATGTTGGCAGTTTTATGTCCTAAATGGCTCCCTATTTAGTGCACTACTTTAGACCAGAGACCATAAAACTGGTGAAAAGGAGTGCACTATATAGGGAATAGGGGTTTCATTTTGGACAGCAAGCTGTGTTTAAATGCTTTCATTTTTAATTTCAATATGTGATTTGAATATTTGTTTGGTTTTAATAGCAGAAGTCTTACATGTGATGATGATTTCCCTCAAGTCTGTTTTTAGTCCTGTACATTGAAAACACTTGAATAAAATTGAAATAAATACATTTATGGTATAAAACACCTTCAAGAATATATTCAAAAGGCTTGTTTTTCTTAATTAGAGAGGCTTCTATGACATATCGGTTAAACACCTAGGGAATGATGTTGCACAAATTATCAAGTCAAAATGCTAATCAATTTCCATGACAATAGTTAGTTTAGGAGGCATCTGTTCCCATCTCACTGCCCTCTGTCAGCATTTGATTGGCCAACTTTTTAAGGAAGGAAAAACGACAAGTCACGATGCTCTGCTAAAAGCTTTTTCTTCAAGTTGGTGTCCTTGCCAACGATCAACAGCCTACGCAGCATGTTCTCTGCCCTGGTCGGTTTCACAGATCAGATTTCAAGCGTGGAAACAGAATGAGATGAATTGCTAGATTCAAAACAAAATGACCCATAAGCATTTCGCTACACCGCAATAACATCTGTTAAACATGTGACAATTTGATTTGATGTCACTGGGGAAAAAAGCAAACTGGTCAATTTATCATATGCAAAGATTTTACTGAGTTACTGTTCAAGGACATTAGTCAATTGAAAAATTAGGGCCTAATTAATCTATTGCTTTCACATGACAGAATACAGATACCCTTTAAAAAATATATTTTTAAAGGTAGGGTTGTGGATCAGAAAACCAGTCAGTATCTGTTGTGACCACCATTTGCCTCATGCAGCGCGACACGTCTCCTTCACATAAGAGTTGATCAGGCTGTTGATTGGGGCCTGTGGGAATGTTGTCCCCAGTCCTCTTCAGTGGCTGTGGGGAAAAGTTGTTGGATTTTGGTGGGAAATGGAACACGAGGTCACTTTTTATGGCGTCTTTAATATCATGTGTCCTGTCATGTCAAGACTTGCTCCCGCTGACCTCTACAATTATATATATTTAACTTTTCCAATGTTCTGCCAGTGCTCAGACCATAGATATATAATTACTAGAATGGACACAGCTATTCTATTTGTAGTTGTATAGTTCAGATGTTTGGCAAGTGTCTACTGGCAGCTGTTTCCTGGATGTTCCTTCACTCAGAGGATGCATCCTAAAAAGCACCATATTCCCTATATTGTGCACTAACTTTGAACATGGACTATAGGGTAGATTTATCTAGGGAATAAGGTGCCATTTGGCACACGCACTTTGGATCTTCTCTGGTCATCGTGGTAGATGGCCGTGTTCCTCCAGACGGTAGATGGTCGTGTTCCTCCAGACGGTAGATGGTCGTGTTCCTCCAGGTTCTGGGAGGGTGACGGTAGATGGCCGTGTTCCTCCAGGCGCTGGGAGGGTGACGGTAGATGGCCGTGTTCCTCCAGGTTCTGGGAGGGTGACGGTAGATGGTCGTGTTCCTCCAGGCGCTGGGAGGGTGACGGTAGATGGCCGTGTTCCTCCAGGCGGTAGATGGCCGTGTTCCTCCAGGCGGTAGATGGTCGTGTTCCTCCAGGTTCTGGGAGGGTGACGGTAGATGGCCGTGTTCCTCCAGGTTCTGGGAGGGTGACGGTAGATGGCCGTGTTCCTCCAGACGGTAGATGGTCGTGTTCCTCCAGACGCTGGGAGGGTGACGGTAGATGGCCGTGTTCCTCCAGGCGCTGGGAGGGTGACGGTAGATGGCCGTGTTCCTCCAGACGGTAGATGGTCGTGTTCCTCCAGGTTCTGGGAGGGTGACGGTAGATGGCCGTGTTCCTCCAGACGGTAGATGGTCGTGTTCCTCCAGACGGTAGATGGTCGTGTTCCTCCAGGTTCTGGGAGGGCGACGGTAGATGGCCGTGTTCCTCCAGGTTCTGGGAGGGCGACGGTAGATGGTCGTGTTCCTCCAGGTTCTGGGAGGGTGACGGTAGATGGCCGTGTTCCTCCAGACGGTAGATGGTCGTGTTCCTCCAGGTTCTGGGAGGGTGACGGTAGATGGCCGTGTTCCTCCAGACGGTAGATGGTCGTGTTCCTCCAGACGGTAGATGGTCGTGTTCCTCCAGGTTCTGGGAGGGTGACGGTAGATGGCCGTGTTCCTCCAGGCGCTGGGAGGGTGACGGTAGATGGTCGTGTTCCTCCAGGTTCTGGGAGGGTGACGGTAGATGGCCGTGTTCCTCCAGGCGCTGGGAGGGTGACGGTAGATGGCCGTGTTCCTCCAGGTTCTGGGAGGGTGACGGTAGATGGCCGTGTTCCTCCAGGCGCTGGGAGGGTGACGGTAGATGGCCGTGTTCCTCCAGACGGTGGATGGCCGTGTTCCTCCAGACGGTAGATGGCCGTGTTCCTCCAGGCGCTGGGAGGGTGACGGTAGATGGCCGTGTTCCTCCAGGTTCTGGGAGGGTGACGGTAGATGGCCGTGTTCCTCCAGACGGTAATTGGTCGTGTTCCTCCAGGCGCTGGGAGGGTGACGGTAGATGGTCGTGTTCCTCCAGACGGTAGATGGCCGTGTTCCTCCAGGCGGTAGATGGCCGTGTTCCTCCAGGCGGTAGATGGTCGTGTTCCTCCAGGTTCTGGGAGGGTGACGGTAGATGGCCGTGTTCCTCCAGGTTCTGGGAGGGTGACGGTAGATGGCCGTGTTCCTCCAGACGGTAGATGGTCGTGTTCCTCCAGACGCTGGGAGGGTGACGGTAGATGGCCGTGTTCCTCCAGGCGCTGGGAGGGTGACGGTAGATGGCCGTGTTCCTCCAGACGGTAGATGGTCGTGTTCCTCCAGGTTCTGGGAGGGCGACGGTAGATGGCCGTGTTCCTCCAGACGGTAGATGGTCGTGTTCCTCCAGACGGTAGATGGTCGTGTTCCTCCAGGTTCTGGGAGGGCGACGGTAGATGGCCGTGTTCCTCCAGGTTCTGGGAGGGCGACGGTAGATGGTCGTGTTCCTCCAGGTTCTGGGAGGGTGACGGTAGATGGCCGTGTTCCTCCAGACGGTAGATGGTCGTGTTCCTCCAGGTTCTGGGAGGGTGACGGTAGATGGCCGTGTTCCTCCAGACGGTAGATGGTCGTGTTCCTCCAGACGGTAGATGGTCGTGTTCCTCCAGGTTCTGGGAGGGTGACGGTAGATGGCCGTGTTCCTCCAGGCGCTGGGAGGGTGACGGTAGATGGCCGTGTTCCTCCAGGTTCTGGGAGGGTGACGGTAGATGGCCGTGTTCCTCCAGGCGCTGGGAGGGTGACGGTAGATGGCCGTGTTCCTCCAGACGGTGGATGGCCGTGTTCCTCCAGACGGTAGATGGTCGTGTTCCTCCAGGTTCTGGGAGGGTGACGGTAGATGGCCGTGTTCCTCCAGGCGCTGGGAGGGTGACGGTAGATGGCCGTGTTCCTCCAGACGGTAGATGGCCGTGTTCCTCCAGGCGCTGGGAGGGTGACGGTAGATGGCCGTGTTCCTCCAGGCGCTGGGAGGGCGACGGTAGATGGTCGTGTTCCTCCAGACGGTAGATGGCCGTGTTCCTCCAGGTTCTGGGAGGGTGACGGTAGATGGCCGTGTTCCTCCAGATGGTAGATGGCCGTGTTCCTCCAGGTTCTGGGAGGGTGACGGTAGATGGCCGTGTTCCTCCAGACGGTAGATGGTCGTGTTCCTCCAGGCGCTGGGAGGGTGACGGTAGATGGTCGTGTTCCTCCAGACGGTAGATGGCCGTGTTCCTCCAGACGGTAGATGGCCGTGTTCCTCCAGGCGCTGGGAGGGTGACGGTAGATGGCGACGTGTCTCTACAGGTCTGGACAGAGTAGAGTTGGTTTGTCTGATCAAATCAAATCAAATGTATTTATATAGCCCTTCTTACATCAGCTGATATCTCAAAGTGCTGTACAGAAACCCAGCCTAAAACCCCAAACAGCAAGCAATGCATGTGAAAGAAGCACGGTGGCTAGGAAAAACTCCCTAGAAAGAAACCAGGCTATGAGGGGTGGCCAGTCCTCTTCTGGCTGTGCAGGGTGGATATTATAACAGAACATGGTCAAGATGTTAAAATGTTCATAAATGACCAGCATGGTCAAATAATAATAATCATAGTAGTTGTCGAGGGTGCAACAAGCACGTCCGGTGAACAGGTCAGGGTTCCATAGCCGCAGGCAGAACAGTTGAAACTGGAGCAGCAGCACGGCCAGGTGGACTGGGGACAGCAAGGAGTCATCATACCAGGTAGTCCTGAGGCATGGTCCTAGGGCTCAGGTCCTCCGAGAGAAAGAAAGAAAGAGAGAAAGAGAGAATTAGAGAGAGCATATTTAAATTCACACAGGACACCGGATAAGACAAGAGAAATACTCCAGATGTAACAGACTGACCCTAGCCCCCCGACACATAAACTACTGCAGCATAAATACTGAAGGCTGAGACAGGAGGGGTCAGGAGACACTGTGGCCCCATCCGATGAAACCCCCAGACAGGGCCAAACAGGCAGGATATAACCCCACCCACTTTGCCAAAGCACAGCCCCCACACCACTAGAGGGATGTCTCCAACCACCAACTTACCGTCCTAAGACAAGGCCGAGTATAGCCCACAACGATCTCCGCCATGGCACAACCCAAGGGGGTCTGATGGTGATGTGTCTCTACAGGTCTCAAAAAGCAGGAGGTACAAGGCAGGTTGTTAGCCTGGATCCCAGATCTGCTTGTGTGGTCTAGCTAACTCCAATGTAGCATGGGTACCAGTCTGTTTGTACCACCTTGCCACTCCTTGTCTTGACGTGAAAGGACAGCATGAAGTAGGCAAAAGCACAAAAACAGATCTGGGGCCAGGCTAACTACAATGGTCATTGTCACCATAGATAGGAGTTGGCAAGACAACGCACACAGATCTGGGATCCAGGCTATGACGTTATAGCCCAAGCCAGGGGCTTGTATGATTCTGCCCGTTAATATCGTTCAGTTCAATCAACATCAATACGGTCCCGTCATCACATTTCTGCACACTTTTCAGGATGTTAACATCTGTTCTAGAGTCATCTCTTTCTCAACCCCCGTCCTACTCCTTACCATTGAGTTAAACAACAATTTGACCCTGGACCAGCTGTTAAAAGATGCATTTACTGTACAAGTATTCAATAGTTTCAATCAATTGAGCTTGAAATCATGAATTTCCAAAAGAAAACAAATGTTGTTTGTGTCTTTATGTTTAACATGATTTATAAGTTAAGCAGAAACAGTGAAGAAGTCATATACCAGAATGACAAAGCGATAACAGGTTTTAAGACATTTTTGGAAATGTATAAAAAAATAAAACATCCATACCTTATTTAAATAAGTATTCAGACCGTTTGCTATGAGACTCTAAATTGATCTCAGGTGCATCCTGTTTCCATTGATCATCCTTGAGATGTTTCTACAACTTGATTGGAGTCCACCTGTGGTAAATTATATTGATTAGACATGATTTGGAAAGGCACACACCTGTCCTCCGAGACAGGATTGTGTCGTGGCACAGATCTGGGGAAGGGTACCAAAAAATGTCTGCAGCATTGAAGGTCCCCAAGAACACAGTGGCCTCCATCATTCTTAAATGAAAGAAGTTTGGAACCACCAAGACTCTTCCTAAAGCTGTCCACTCGGCCAATCTGACAAATCAGGGGAGACCAAATCAGTGAGGTGACCAAGAACCTGATGGTCAATCTGACAGAGCTCCAAAGTTCCTCTGTGGAGATGGGAGATCCTTCCAGAAGGACAACCATCTCTGCAGCACTCCACCAATCAGGACTTTATGGTGGAGTGGCCAGACGGAAGCCACTCATCAGTAAAATGCACATGACAGCCTGCTTGAAGTTTGACAAAAGGCACCAAAACGACTCTGGCCATGAGAAACAAGATTCTCTGGTCTGATGAAACCAAGACTCTTTGGCCTGAATGCCAAGCATCATGTCTGGAGGAAACCTGGCACCATCCCTACGGTGAAGCATGGTGGTGGCAGGGATTGGGAGACTAGTCAGGATCGAGGGAAAGATGAACAGAGCAAAGTACAGAGAGATCCTTGATGAAAACCTGCTCCAGAGCACTCAGGACCTCAGACTGGGGCGAAGGTTCACCTTCCAACAGGACAACGACCCTAAGCACACAGCCAAGACAACACAGGAGTGGCTTCGGGACAAGTCTCAATATACTTGAGTGGCCCAGCCAGAGCCCGGACTTGAACCCGATCGAACAACTCTGGAGAGACCTGAAAATAGCTGTGCAGCAACGCTCCCCATCCAACCTGAGAGAGCTTGAGAGGATCTGCAGAGAAGAATGGTAGAAACTCCCCAAATACAGGTGTGCCAAGCTTGTAGCGTCATACCCAAGAAGACTCGAGGCTGTAAATCGCTGCCAAAGGTGCTTCAACAAAGTACTGAGTAAATGTTATATTTCAGAAGGCAAAAAATGTCTAAAAACCTGTTTTTGCTTTGTCATTATGGGGTATTGTGTGAAAAAACCCCAATTTAATCTATCTTAGAATAAGGCTGTAACGTGCCAAGCGGTGTGAATACTTACTTTCCGAATACAATGTATTCAACAGCTTTTTGAGAAAGACAACCATACTCTGAAGCTGCTTCCAAAACCAGAGAAGAAGAATGAGAAAAGATGGAAGAGAGAGAGCCTGGTGTCTATGGTCATTTTTGGCAGGACAGCACAAACAGGTCTGGGACCAGGCTATGAAAGAGAGAGATGTCAAGCTTGGGAACAAAACAGGGACCAAACCAGATGTTTGGAAGAAGCCCTTGTCAGAATACAGTATTAGAGCTTTACCATCAGAGCACCACCACAATACAGATATGTCATTTAATATGATCGTATTCATTTCATGTTTGATTGTTGGTCTTAAGATGTACCATTTTACATACTAGTGAATTCTTAAACCAGCTTGAATCTGGATCAATAGATTCTTGTATGTTGTTCACATTATGAAAATATTGCTCTGTCTAGGTTTTAGACTGAAAAACTTCTCGTTGTATCGTTTAAAAACGTAAAAACTGTCACGTTCCCCCGAGATAGCAGGAAAGGGGTATCTATGGTCAGGCGCAGGACGCGGAGGTCCGTTGAACAAAACGTTTAATACAGCCAAGGGCAAAACACAGCGACAAGGCAGGGTACACAGTCAACAAAAAGGAAGAGAACAGCTCCAAACTCAAAATAGACAGGGCGCAGCCCGGCAACCCTAATGCCTATCCAAATACGTTGCGTAATCCAATGCATACATACATCCTGCCCACTACAATAAACGTAGCACGAAAACAGACAAACTAAATACCCCCCCCCCACTAATGACAAACAAGGAACAGGTGCAGACTAAAAACAGACATAACCAACAGACACAGAAACGTAGATCGGTGGCAGCTAGTAGGCCGGCGATGACGACCGGGGAGAGGCGCCGCCTTCTGTGGACGTTGTGACAAAAACATAACAGTTCTCATATAAAATCTAAAGGAATACATAACTACTAATAACTAGGTCAAATCTAACTTCTGCTGACATTTGATAAGCCTTTACTTGTAATCTGGCCCAGAAAATAACATCTGGCATCATCAGTAGTTCCTGTTGTGACAAGTCAGGACCACATCTACATACAGGGATATAACCATAGATACCACATCTACATACAGGGATATAACCATAGATACCACATCTAAATACAGGGATATAACCATAGATACCACATCTACACACAGGGATATAACCATAGATACCACATCTACACACAGGGTTATAACCATAGATACCACATCTACACAACCATAGATACCACATCTACACACAGGGATATAACCATAGATACCACATCTACATACAGGGATATAACCATAGATACCACATCTACACACAGGGATATAACCATAGATACCACATCTACACACAGGGTTATAACCATAGATACCACATCTACACAACCATAGATACCACATCTACACACAGGGATATAACCATAGATACCACATCTACACACAGGGTTATAACCATAGATACCACATCTACACACAGGGTTATAACCATAGATACCACATCTACACACAGGGTTATAACCATATATACCACATCTACACAACCATAGATACCACATCTACACACAGGGATATAACCATAGATACCACATCTACACACAGGGATATAACCATATATACCACATCTACACAACCATAGATACCACATCTACACACAGGGATATAACCATAGATACCACATCTACACAACCATAGACACCACATCTACACACAGGGATATAACCATAGATACCACATCTACACACAGGGTTATAACCATAGATACCACATCTACACAACCATAGATACCACATCTACACAACCATAGATACCACATCTACACACAGGGTTATAACCATAGATACCACATCTACACACAGGGATATAGCCATAGATACCACATCTACACACAGGGTTATAACCATAGATACCACATCTACACACAGGGTTATAACCATAGATACCACATCTACACAACCATAGATACCACATCTACACAACCATAGATACCACATCTACACACAGGGATATAACCATAGATACCACATCTACACACAGGGTTATAACCATAGATACCACATCTACACACAGGGATATAACCATAGATACCACATCTACACACAGGGTTATAACCATAGATACCACATCTACACAACCATAGATACCACATCTACACACAGGGATATAACCATAGATACCACATCTACACACAGGGTTATAACCATAGATACCACATCTACACACAGGGTTATAACCATAGATACCACATCTACACATAGGGTTATAACCATATATACCACATCTACACAACCATAGATACCACATCTACACACAGGGTTATAACCATAGATACCACATCTACACACAGGGTTATAACCATAGATACCACATCTACACACAGGGATATAGCCATAGATACCACATCTACACAACCATAGATACCACATCTGCACACAGGGTTATAACCATAGATACCACATCTACACACAGGGTTATAACCATAGATACCACATCTACACAACCATAGATACCACATCTGCACACAGGGTTATAACCATAGATACCACATCTACACAACCATAGATACCACATCTACACAACCATAGATACCACATCTACACACAGGGATATAACCATAGATACCACATCTACACACAGGGTTATAACCATAGATACCACATCTACACACAGGGATATAACCATAGATACCACATCTACACACAGGGTTATAACCATAGATACCACATCTACACACAGGGATATAACCATAGATACCACATCTACACACAGGGTTATAACCATAGATACCACATCTACACACAGGGTTATAACCATATATACCACATCTACACAACCATAGATACCACATCTACACACAGGGATATAACCATAGATACCACATCTACACACAGGGTTATAACCATAGATACCACATCTACACACAGGGATATAACCATAGATACCACATCTACACACAGGGTTATAACCATAGATACCACATCTACACAACCATAGATACCACATCTACACACAGGGATATAACCATAGATACCACATCTACACACAGGGTTATAACCATAGATACCACATCTACACAACCATAGACACCACATCAACACACAGGGACCCTGTATTACATTACATTACATTTAAGTCATTTAGCAGACGCTCTTATCCAGAGCGACTTACAAATTGGTGCATTCACCTTATAATATCCAGTGGAACAACCATCTAAATCTTTTAAGGGGGGGGTTAGAAGGATTACTTTATCCTATCCTAGGTATTCCTTAAAGAGGTGGGGTTTCAGGTGTCTCCGGAAGGTGGTGATTGACTCCGCTGTCCTGGCGTCGTGAGGGAGCTTGTTCCACCATTGGGGTGCCAGAGCAGCGAACAGTTTTGACTGGGCTGAGCGGGAACTGTGCTTCCTCAGAGGTAGGGAGGCGAGCAGGCCAGAGGTGGATGAACGCAGTGCCCTTGTTTGGGTGTAGGGCCTGATCAGAGCCTGAAGGTACGGAGGTGCCGTTCCCCTCACAGCTCCGTAGGCAAGCACCATGGTCTTGTAGCGGATGCGAGCTTCAACTGGAAGCCAGTGGAGAGAGCGGAGGAGCGGGGTGACGTGAGAGAACTTGGGAAGGTTGAACACCAGACGGGCTGCGGCGTTCTGGATGAGTTGTAGGGGTTTAATGGCACAGGCAGGGAGCCCAGCCAACAGCGAGTTGCAGTAATCCAGACGGGAGATGACAAGTGCCTGGATTAGGACCTGCGCCGCTTCCTGTGTGAGGCAGGGTCGTACTCTGCGAATGTTGTAGAGCATGAACCTACAGGATCGGGTCACCGCCTTGATGTTAGTGGAGAACGACAGGGTGTTGTCCAGGGTCACACCAAGGTTCTTAGCACTCTGGGAGGAGGACACAAGGGAGTTGTCAACCGTGATGGCGAGATCATGGAACGGGCAGTCCTTCCCCGGGAGGAAGAGCAGCTCCGTCTTGCCGAGGTTCAGCTTGAGGTGGTGATCCGTCATCCACACTGATATGTCTGCCAGACATGCAGAGATACGATTCGCCACCTGGTTATCAGAAGGGGGAAAGGAGAAGATTAATTGTGTGTCGTCTGCATAGCAATGATAGGAGAGACCATGTGAGGATATGACAGAGCCAAGTGACTTGGTGTAAAGCGAGAATAGGAGAGGGCCTAGAACAGAGCCCTGGGGGACACCAGTGGTGAGAGCACGTGGTGCGGAGACAGATTCTCGCCACGCCACCTGGTAGGAGCGACCTGTTAGGTAGGACGCAATCCAAGCGTGGGCCGCGCCGGAGATGCCCAGCTCGGAGAGGGTGGAGAGGAGGATCTGATGGTTCACAGTATCAAAGGCAGCAGATAGGTCTAGAAGGATGAGAGCAGAGGAGAGAGAGTTAGCTTTAGCAGTGCGGAGAGCCTCCGTGACACAGAGAAGAGCAGTCTCAGTTGAATGACCAGTCTTGAAACCTGACTGATTTGGATCAAGAAGGTCATTCTGAGAGAGATAGCAGGAGAGCTGGCCAAGGACGGCACGTTCAAGAGTTTTGGAGAGAAAAGAAAGAAGGGATACTGGTCTGTAGTTGTTGACATCGGAGGGATCGAGTGTAGGTTTTTTCAGAAGGGGTGCAACTCTCGCTCTCTTGAAGACGGAAGGGACGTAGCCAGCGGTCAAGGATGAGTTGATTAGCGAGGTGAGGTAGGGGAGAAGGTCTCCGGAAATGGTCTGGAGAAGAGAGGAGGGGATAGGGTCAAGTGGGCAGGTTGTTGGGCGGCCGGCCGTCACAAGACGCGAGATTTCATCTGGAGAGAGAGGGGAGAAAGAGGTCAAAGCACAGGGTAGGGCAGTGTGAGCAGGACCAGCAGTGTCGTTTGACTTAGCAAACGAGGATCGGATGTCGTCAACCTTCTTTTCAAAATGGTTGACGAAGTCATCCGCAGAGAGGGAGGAGGGGGGGGGGGGGAGGGGGAGGAGGATTCAGGAGGGAGGAGAAGGTGGCAAAGAGTTTCCTAGGGTTAGAGGCAGATGCTTGGAATTTAGAGTGGTAGAAAGTGGCTTTAGCAGCAGAGACAGAAGAGGAGAATGTAGAGAGGAGGGAGTGAAAGGATGCCAGGTCCGCAGGGAGGCGAGTTTTCCTCCATTTCCGCTCGGCTGCCCGGAGCCCTGTTCTGTGAGCTCGCAGTGAGTCGTCGAGCCACGGAGCAGGAGGGGAGGACCGAGCCGGCCTGGAGGATAGGGGACAGAGAAAATCAAAGGATGCAGAAAGGGAGGAGAGGAGGGTTGAGGAGGCAGAATCAGGAGATAGGTTGGAGAAGGTTTGAGCAGAGGGAAGAGATGATAGGATGGAAGAGGAGAGAGTAGCGGGAGAGAGAGAGCGAAGGTTGGGACGGCGCAATACCATCCGAGTAGGGGCAGAGTGAGAAGTGTTGGATGAGAGCGAGAGGGAAAAGGATACAAGGTAGTGGTCGGAGACTTGGAGGGGAGTTGCAATGAGATTAGTGGAAGAACTGCATCTAGTAAAGATGAGGTCAAGCGTATTTCCTGCCTTGTGAGTAGGGGGGGAAGGTGAGAGGGTGAGGTCAAAAGAGGAGAGGAGTGGAAAGAAGGAGGCAGAGAGGAATGAGTCAAAGGTAGACGTGGGGAGGTTAAAGTCACCCAGAACTGTGAGAGGTGAGCCATCCTCAGGATGTAGATGTGGTATCTATGGTTATATCCCTGTATGTAGATGTGGTATCTATGGTTGTGTAGATGTGGTATCTATGGTTATATTCCTGTATGTAGATGTGGTATCTAAGGTTGTGTAGATGTGGTATCTATGGTTATATCCCTGTATGTAGATGTGGTATGTAAGGTTATAACCCTGTATGTAGATGTGGTATCTATGGTTGTGTAGATGTGGTATCTATGGTTATATCCCTGTGTGTAGATGTGGTATCTATGGTTATAACCCTGTGTGAAGATATTGTATCTAAGGTTATATCCCTGTATTTAAATCCAATTGTATTAATCACATGCGCCCCGAATACAACAGGTGTAAATCTTACAGTGAAATGCTTACTTACGAGCCCCTAACCTACCCTCTGTAGAGCCTTGTGGTCGGAGGCCGAGCAGTTGCCATACCAGACAGTGATGCAACCAGTCAGAATGCTCTCGATGGTGCAGCTGTAGAACCTTTTGAGGATCTGAGGACCTATGCCAAATCTTTTCAGTCTCCTGAGGGGGAATAGGTTTTGTTGTGCCCTCTTCACGACTGTCTTGCTGTGCTTGGACCATGTTAGTTTGTTGTTGATGTGGACTACAAGGAACTTGAAGCTCTCAACCTGCTCCACTGCAGCCTCGTCGATGAGAATGGGGGCGTGCTCAGTCCTTTTTTTCCTGTAGTCCACAATCATCTCCTTTGTCTTGATCACATTGTGGGAGAGGTTGTTGTCCTGGCCCCACACGGCCAGGTCTCTGACCTCCTCCCTATAGGCTGTCTCGTCGTTTATCAGACCTACCACTGTTGTGTCATCGGCAAACTTAATTATGGTGTTGGAGTCGTGCCTGGCCGTGCAGTCATGTGTGAACAGGGAGTACAGAACAGGACTGAGCACGCACCCCTGAATGGCCCCTCTGTTGAGGATCAGCATGACGGGTGTGTTGTTACCTACTCTTACCACCTGGGGGTGGTCCATCAGGAAGTCCAGGATCCAGTTGCAGAGGGAGCTGTTTAGTCCCAGGGTCCTTAGCTTATTGATGAGCTTTAAGGGCACTATGGTGTTGAACGCTGAGCTGTAGTCAATGAATAGCATTCTCACATAGGTGTTCCTTTTGTCCAGGTGGAAAAGGGCGTGTGGAGTGCAATAGAGATTGCATCATCTGTGGATCTGCTTGGGCAGTATGCAAATTGGAGTGGGTCTAGGGTTTCTGGGATGATGGTGTTGATGTGAGCCATGACCAGCCTTTCATGGCTACAGACGTGAGTGCTACGGGTCTATAGTCATTTAGGCAGGTTACCTTAGTGTTCTTGGGCACAGGGACTATGGTGGTCTGCTTGAAGCATGTTGGTATTACAGACTCGGACAGGGAGAGGTTCAAAATATCAGTGAAGACACTTGCCATTTGGTCAGCGCATGCTCGCAGTACACGTCCTGGTAATCCGTGTGGCCCTGCGGCCTTGTGAATGTTGACCTGTCTAAAGGTCTTACTCACATCGGCTGCGGAGAGGTGATCACACAGTCTTCCAGAACAGCTGGTGCTCTCATGCATCTTTCAGTGTTATTTGCCTCGAAACGAGCATAAAAGTAGTTTAGCTTGTCTGGTAGGCTCGTGTCACTAGGCAGCTCTCGGCTGTGGTTCCCTTTGTAGTCTGTAATGGTTTGCAGGCCCTGCCACATCCGACGAGCGTCAGAGCTGGTGTAGTACGATTCGATCTTAGTCCTGTATTGAAGCTTTGCCTGTTTGATGGATTGTCGGAGGGCATAGCGGGATTTCTTATAATCTTCCGGGTTAGAGTCCCGCTCCTTGAAAGCGGCAGCTCTAGCCTTTAGCTCAGCGCGGATGTTGCCTGTAATCCATGGCTTCTGGTTGGGGTATGTACATACATACGGTCACTGTGGGGATGACGTCATCGATGTACGAATTGATGAAGCCAAACACTGATGTGGTGTGTTCCTCAATGCCTTCGGAGGAATCCCGGAACATATTCCAGTCTGTCATAGCAAAACAGTCCTGTAGTTTAGCATCTGCTTCATCTAACCACTTTTTTTATAGACTGAGTCACTAGTGCTTCCTGCTTTAGTTTTAGCTTGTAAGCAGGAATCAGGAGGATAGAATTATGGTCAGATTTGCCAAATGGAGGGGAGGGAGAGCTTTGTATGCATCTCTGTGTGTGGAGTAAAGGTGGTCCTGAGTTTTTTTTCCTCTGGTTGCACATTTAACATGCTGATAGAAATGCGGTAAAACGGACTTAAGTTTCCCTACATTAAAGTCTCCGGCCACTAGGAGTGCCTCCTCTGGGTGAGCATTTTCTTGTTTGCTTATGGCGGAATACAGCTCAGTCAATGCCGTCTTAGTGCCAGCCTCTGACTGAGGTGGTATGTAAACAGCTACGAAAAATACAGATGAAAATTCTCGATAAATAGTGTGGTCTATAGCTTATCATGAGATACTCTACCTCAGGCGAGCAATAGTTAGAGACTTCCTTAGATATCATGCACCAGCTGTTATTTACAAAAATACATAGTCTGTCGCCGCTGTTCTATCCTGCCGGTACAGCACGTAACCAGCCAGGTGGTTGTTGATAGTGTCGTCGCTCAGATACGACTCCGTAAGATATTACAGTTTTTAATGTCCTGCTGGTAGTTTAACCTTCCTCGTACAGTTGAAGTTTACATACACTTAGGTTGGAATCATTAAAACTCGTTTTTCAACCACTTAACAAATTTCTTGTTAACAAACTATAGTTTGGCAAGTCGGTTAGGACATCTACTTTGTGCATGGCACAAGTAATTTTTGCAGACAGTTTATTTCACTGTATCACAATTGCAGTGGGTCAGAAGTTTACATACACTAAGTTGACTGTGCCTTTAAACAGCTTGGAAAATTCCAGAAAATGCTGTCATGGCTTTTGAAGCTTCTGACAGGTTAATTGACATCATTTGAGTCAATTGGAGGTGTACCTGTGGATGTATTTCAAGGCCTACCTTCAAACTCAGTGCCTCTTTGCTTGACATCATGGGAAAATCAAAAGAAATCAGCCAAGACCTCAGAAAAAAATTGTAGACTTCTACAAGTCTGGTTCATCCTTGGGAGCAATTTCCAAACGCCTGAAGGTACCACGCTCATCTGAACAAACAATAATACGCAAGTATAAACACCATGGGACCACGCAGCCGTCATACCGCTCAGGAAGGAGACGCGTTCTGTCTCCTAGAGATGAACGTACTTTGGTGCGAAAAGTGCAAATCAATCCCAGAACAACAGCAAAGGACCTTGTGAAGATGCTGGAGGAAACAGGTACAAAAGTATCTATATGCACAGTAAAACAAGTCCTATATTGACATAACCTGAAAGGCCTCTCAGCAAGGAAGAAGCCACAGGCTCCAAAACTCCATAAAAAAGCCAGACCACGGTTTGCAACTGCACATGGGGACAAAGATCATACTTTTTGGAGAAATGTCCTCTGGTCTGATGAAACAAAAATAGAACTGTTTGGCCATAATGACCATCGTTATGTTTGGAGGAAAAAGGGGGAGTCTTGTAAGCCGAAGAACACCATCCCAACCTTGAAAGACGGGGGTGGCAGCATCATGTTGTGGGGGTGCTTTGCTGCAGGAGGGACTGGTGCACTTCACAAAATAGATGGCATCATGAGGAGGAAAATGATGTGGATATATTGAAGCAACATCTCAAAACATCAGTCAGGAAGTTAAAGCTTGGTCGCAAATGGGTCTTCCAAATGGACAATGACCCCAAGCATACTTTCAAAGTTGTGGTTAAATGGCTTAAGGACAACAACGTCAAGGTATTGAAGTGGTCATCACAAAGCCCTGAACTCAATCCTATAGAACATTTGTGGGCAGAACTGAACAAGCATGTGCGAGCAAGGAGGCCTGTAAACCTGACTCAGTTACACCAGCTCTGTCAGGAGGAATTGGCCAAAATTCACCCAACTTTGTGGGAAGCTTGTGGAAGGCTACCCGAAATGTTTGACCCAAGTTAAACAATTTAAAGGCAATGCTACCAAATACTAATTGAGTGTATGTAAACTTCTGACCCACTGGGAATGTGATGAAAGAAATAAAAGCTTCTCTCTACTATTATTCTGACATTTCACATTCTTAAAATAAAGTGGTGATTCTACCTGACCTAAGACAGGGAATTTTTACGAGGATTAAATGTCAGGAATTGTGAAAAACTGAGTTTAAATGTATTTGGCTAAGGTGTATGTAAACTTCCCACTTCAACTCTAGGTCATCGATTTTATTATTTTGCACATTTGCTAGCAGAATGGAAGGAAGTGGGGGTTTATTCGATCGCCTACGAATTCTCAGAAGGCCCCTTCTTCTCCGCCTCTTCACGGGGATCTGGGCCTGTTCCCGAGAAAGCAGTATATCGTTCGCGTCTGGCTCGTCAGACTCGTTAAAGGAAAAAAGTATTCTGCCAGTCCGTGGCCAGTAATCACAGTTCTGATGTCCAGAAGTTATTTTCGGTCATAAGAGACGGTAGCAGCAACATTATGTACAAAGTAAGTTGCAAATAAACGAACAAAAACACAATAGGTTGCAGACACGTAAAACGTCAGCCTTCTTCTCCGGCGCCATTGTTATGACGTGGTGTCTAAGTTAAATCAGAATGGTTAAGCTAGCTAGATAGCCTACAGTAACTCAAAATGGTTAAGCCAGCTAGCTAGCCTACAGTAAATCAGAATGGTTAAGTCAGCTAGCCTACAGTAAATCAGAATGGTTAAGTCAGCTAGCTAGCCTACAGTAAATCAGAATGGTTAAGTCAGCTAGCCTACAGTAAATCAGAATGGTTAAGCCAGCTAGCTAGCCTACAGTAAATCAGAATGGTTAAGTCAGCTAGCCTACAGTAAATCAGAATGGTTAAGCTCAGCTAGCCTACAGTAACTCAGAATGGTTAAGCCAGCTAGCTAGCCTACAGTAAATCAGAATGGTTAAGTCAGCTAGCCAACAGTAAATCAGAATGGTTTAGCTAGCTAGCATACAGTAAATCAGAATGGTTTAGATAGCTAGCCTACAGTAAATCAGACCATAATGTACTCAGGGCTCCTTGGCACAACATTTCCTCCTTTCCATCTGTTCCTGTCAGAACTGCAGAGCTGCTAAAATGATCCCGGGCTGATAGCAAAGGACAACCAGGCCAAAGCATAACTGTTCCTATTGGTCAGGCAGGACAGGACCTCCAGGCCAAACCAGTGGACGGTCTTGTCACGACCTGGGTCCTATTCAAAACCAATGTTTCTTATTGGACAAATTCAATTTAGTGGAAAGGAGGTGCCCAATGAACACGAGCCAGTACTGATAGAGACTATCTTAAACAATAAGGCACAATTAAATAATAATAAAATCAAATGAACCCAAAAAAACGGTGTAATATTAAGTGATGCATGGGGAGGTTTGGAGGGAACATGAAAACAGAAGTCAACAAACTCCTAGTTTTCACATTTATATTATTAGCATGCGTGCTTTTACACCTGCATTGCTTGCTGTTTGGGGTTTTAGGCTGGGTTTCTGTACAGCACTTTGTGATATCAGCTGATGTAAGAAGGGCTTTACAAATACATTTGATTTGAAATTTGATGACAGACACAGAGTTACGTCCCAGATGGCACCCTATTCCCTATATAGTGCACTACTTTTGACCATTAAACCATACGTCGTCATTCTGCCAGTGAACCTGACAGTAAAGATAAGTAGTGGTAGTTTGGCAATATAGCATGTCTCTATGGACTAAGGCAGGTTATAGCATGTCTATGTACTAAGGCATGTTATAGCATGTCTCTATGGACTAAGGCAGGTTATAGCATGTCTATGTACTAAGGCAGGTTATAGCATGTCTCTATGGACTAAGGCAGGTTATAGCATGTCTCTATGGACTAAGGCAGGTTATAGCATGTCTCTATGAACTAAGGCAGGTTATAGCATGTCTCTATGTACTAAGGCAGGTTATAGCATGTCTATGTACTAAGGCAGGTTATAGCATGTCTCTATGGACTAAGGCAGGTTATAGCAGGGTTTATCATCAGGTTATAGCAGGGTTTATCATCAGGTTATAGCAGGGTTTATCATACTAGGTAGGTTATAGCAGGGTTTACCATCAGGTTATAGCAGGGTTTATCATCAGGTTATAGCAGGGTTTATCATACTAGGCAGGTTATAGCAGGGTTTATCATCAGGTTATAGCAGGGTTTATCATCAGGTTATAACAGGGTTTATCATCAGGTTATAGCAGGGTTTATCATACTAGGCAGGTTATAGCAGGGTTTATCAGCAGGTTATAGCAGGGTTTATCATCAGGTTATAGCAGGGTTTATCATACTAGGCAGGTTATAGCAGGGTTTATCATACTAGGTAGGTTACAGCAGGGTTTATCATACTAGGTAGGTTATAGCAGGGTTTATCATCAGGTTATAGCAGGGTTTATCATCAGGTTATAACAGGGTTTATCATCAGGTTATAGCAGGGTTTATCATACTAGGCAGGTTATAGCAGGGTTTATCAGCAGGTTATAGCAGGGTTTATCATACTAGGCAGGTTATAGCAGGGTTTATCAGCAGGTTATAGCAGGGTTTATCATACTAGGCAGGTTATAGCAGGGTTTCTCATACTAGGTAGGTTATAGCAGGGTTTATCATACTAGGCAGGTTATAGCAGGGTTTATCATCAGGTTATAGCAGGGTTTATCATCAGGTTATAGCAGGGTTTATCATCAGGTTATAACAGGGTTTATCATCACGCTATAGCAGGGTTTATCATACTAGGCAGGTTATAGCAGGGTTTATCATCAGGTTATAGCAGGGTTTATCATCAGGTTATAGCAGGGTGTATCATACTAGGCAGGTTATAGCAGGGTTTATCATCAGGTTATAACAGGGTTTATCATCAGGCTATAGCAGGGTTTATCATACTAGGCAGGTTATAGCAGGGTTTATCATCAGGTTATAGCAGGGTTTATCATACTAGGCAGGTTATAGCAGGGTTTATCATACTAGGCAGGTTATAGCAGGGTTTATCATCAGGTTATAGCAGGGTTTATCATCAGGTAATAGCAGGGTGTATCATACTAGGCAGGTTATAGCAGGGTTTATCATCAGGTTATAGCAGGGTGTATCATACTAGGCAGGTTATAGCAGGGTTTATCATCAGGTTATAGCAGGGTTTATCATACTAGGCAGGTTATAGCAGGGTTTGTCATCAGGTTATAGCAGGGTGTATCATACTAGGCAGGTTATAGCAGGGTTTATCATCAGGTTATAGCAGGGTTTATCATCAGGTTATAGCAGAGTTTATCATCAGGTTATAGCAGGGTTTATCATCAGGTTATAGCAGGGTTTATCATACTAGGTAGGTTATAGCAGGGTTTATCATACTAGGCAGGTTATAGCAGGGTTTATCATCAGGTTATAGCAGGGTTTATCATCAGGTTATAGCAGGGTTTATCATCAGGTTATAGCAGGGTTTATCATACTAGGCAGGTTATAGCAGGGTTTATCATCAGGTTATAGCAGGGTGTATAATACTAGGCAGGTTATAGCAGGGTTTATCAGCAGGTTATAGCAGGGTTTATCATCAGGTTATAGCAGGGTTTATCATCAGGTTATAGCAGGGTTTATCATACTAGGCAGGTTATAGCAGGGTTTATCATCAGGTTATAGCAGGGTTTATCATACTAGGCAGGTTATAGCAGGGTTGATCATCAGGTTATAGCAGGGTTTATCATCAGGTTATAGCAGGGTTTATCATACTAGGCAGGTTATAGCAGGGTTTATCATCAGGTTATAGCAGGGTTTATCATCAGGTTATAGCAGGTTGTATCATACTAGGCAGGTTATAGCAGGGTTTATCATCAGGTTATAGCAGGGTTTACCATCAGGTTATAGCAGGGTTTATCATACTAGGCAGGTTATAGCAGGGTTTATCATCAGGTTATAGCAGGGTTTATCATCAGGTTATAGCAGGTTGTATCATACTAGGCAGGTTATAGCAGGGTTTATCATCAGGTTATAGCAGGGTTTACCATCAGGTTATAGCAGGGTTTATCATACTAGGCATGTTATAGCAGGCTTTATCATCAGGTTATAGCAGGGTTTATCATACTAGGCAGGTTATAGCAGGGTTTATCATCAGGTTATAGCAGGGTTTATCATACTTGGCAGGTTATAGCAGGGTTTATCAGCAGGTTATAGCAGGGTTTATCATACTAGGCAGGTTATAGCAGGGTTTATCATCAGGTTATAGCAGGGTGTATCATACTAGGCAGGTTATAGCAGGGTTTATCAGCAGGTTATAGCAGGGTTTATCATCAGGTTATAACAGGGTTTATCATCAGGTTATAGCAGGTTGTATCATACTAGGCAGGTTATAGCAGGGTTTATCATCAGGTTATAGCAGGGTTTATCATACTAGGCAGGTTATAGCAGGGTTTATCATACTAGGCAGGTTATAGCAGGGTTTATCATCAGGTTATAGCAGGGTTTATCATCAGGTTATAGCAGGGTTTATCATACTAGGCAGGTTATAGCAGGGTTTATCATACTAGGTAGGTTATAGCAGGGTTTATCATACTAGGTAGGTTATAGCAGGGTTTATCATATCATCACCATAGCACCCACCCGTAGCACGCGCTCCAGCAGGTATATCTCACTGATCATCCCCAAAGCCAACACCTCCTTTGGCCACCTTTCCTTCCAGTTCTCTGCTGGCAGTGACTGGAACGAATTGCAAAAATCGCTGAAGTTGGAGACTTACATTTCCCTCACTAACTTTAAACATCAGCTATCTGAGCAGCTAACCGATCACTGCATCTGTAAATAGCCCACCCAATCTACCTACCTCATCCCCATATTGTTTTTATTTACTTTCTGCTCTTTCGCACACCAGTATTTCTACTTGCACATCATCTGCACATCTATCACTCCAGTGTTAATTTGCTAAATTGTAATTACTTTGCTACTATGGCCTATTTATTGCCTTACCTCCTCACGCCCTTTGCACACACTGTATATAGACTTTTTCCTATTGTGTTATTGGACTGTACGTTTGTTTATCCCATTGGTATCTCTGTGTTGTTTGTGTCGCACTGCTTTGCTTCATCTTGGCCAGGTCGCAGTTGTAAATGAGAACTTGTTCTCAACTGGCCTACCTGGTTAAACAAAGGTGAAATAAAAATAAAATACTAGGTAAGTTATAGCAGGGTTTCCCAAACTGTCCTTTTTACAATAAATAAAAAAATCTTCATGCTTAGATTATTTGAATCAGCTGTGTAGTGTTATGGCAATAACCAAGAAGTTGCACCCTGGGGGCCCAGGACTGAGTTTGGGAAACGCTGGCCTATAGTGAAAGAGAAGAACAAGGGAAAAAATGAATAAAAAAAAACTCGTAGTGTGCATTAGCACTAAACCATTTATTTATTTAATCATTGGAAATGAATTCAACATATAGCATAGCCCCTGGTCCCACAGTGTAGAAGAGAAGCCATTGGCCCCTGGTCCCATACTGTAGAAGAGAAGCCATTGGCCACTGGTCCCACACTGTAGAAGAGAAGCCATTGGCCCCTGGTCCCACACTGTAGAAGAGAAGCCATTGGCCCCACACTGTAGAAGAGAAGCCATTGGCCCCTGGTCCCACACTGTAGAAGAGAAGCCATTGGTCTCGGAGATATGAATGGTGAGCTGTGCTGTATAGAGTAGTCAGGTTAACTCTTCCACCACACCGCCAGCCTCGTTGAGATATGAATGGTGAGCTGTGCTGTATAGAGTAGTCAGGTTAACTCTTCCACCACACCGACAGCCTCATTTGGATACGTGTGCATGAAAAGTTCCACCTTCACCTTCTGCTACCATTTCTGTCAAGCCGTCTACACATACAGTTTGACTCGTACCTTCGATAAATCCAACATCTGCACCACACAGAACGAACTGCAACTTCCTCTGCCTCTGCAACGCAATGCAGCAAGGCAAACGCAGCGTTTTAATTGGAAATTAATGTAATTATGGTTTACCAAAAATGCGACGAAGCCGTCGGTGTGTTCGAAGCGTAAGTCCGTGATGACGACACCACCGTACCTGACTACTAAAACACCCGGCACCCCTCAGCTGCACCTACAAGCCCTATAGATCCACACAATCAGCATCCCTATTTGGCAGGTCCTCCTCACTCCAGACTCCTCACCGTGGAAGGCACTCCTATCAGATATCACAACTGCTACACTGGCCAATCCGGTGTTCAGTTCGATCCCAGTCAGGGTTTTGGAGACATTTAAAAAAAAAGAATCAGACCACGTTGATGATCCCGCCCCCGGCCGACGCCCTCTTGCTGCAGTACGTGAAGCCGCTGTGATTGGTGGGAGTGCCGTTCATGTGCGACGTCTTCAGCTCCATCTGACAGGCAGCGATGGCCGCATTCAGCTCCACCTGGGCCCGATGGACAACGTAGAACATCAGGCCTATACTGATGATGATCTGAGAGAGAGAGAGGGGGAAACAGAACCGTGTTTTAGAACCAAGGAATTAATACCACGTAGAACATCAGACCTATACTGGATGATGATCTGAGAGAGAGAGAACTATGGTTTAGAACCACACTGGTTTAGAACCACAGAATAACTGGGCCCGATGGACCACATGGAACATGAGGCCTATACTGATGAAGATCTGAAAGAGATGATGCAAGCTAACTGTCAGAAGATCCTATACTGATGAAGATCTGAGAGAGATGAGGCAAGCTAACTGTCAGAAGATCCTATACTGATGAAGATCTGAGAGAGATGAGGCAAGCTGACTGTCAGAAGATCCTATACTGATGAAGATCTGAGAGAGATGAGGCAAGCTGACTGTCAGAAGATCCTATACTGATGAAGATCTGAGAGAGATGAGGCAAGCTAACTGTCAGAAGATCCTATACTGATGAAGATCTGAGAGAGATGAGGCAAGCTAACTGTCAGAAGATCCTATACTGATGAAGATCTGAGAGAGATGAGGCAAGCTAACTGTCAGAAGATCCTATACTGATGAAGATCTGAGAGAGATGAGGCAAGCTAACTGTCAGAAGATCCTATACTGATGAAGATCTGAGAGAGATGAGGCAAGCTAACTGTCAGAAGATCCTATACTGATGAAGATCTGAGAGAGATGAGGCAAGCTAACTGTCAGAAGATCCTATACTGATGAAGATCTGAGAGAGATGAGGCAAGCTAACTGTCAGAAGGTCCTATACTGATGAAGATCTGAGAGAGATGAGGCAAGCTAACTGTCAGAAGGTCCTATACTGAAAATCTGAGAGAGATGAGGCAAGCTGACTGTCAGAAGATCCTATACTGAAAATCTGAGAGAGATGAGGCAAGCTAACTGTCAGAAGATCCTATACTGATGAAGATCTGAGAGAGATGAGGCAAGCTGACTGTCAGAAGGTCCTATACTGAAAATCTGAGAGAGATGAGGCAAGCTGACTGTCAGAAGATCCTATACTGATGAAGATCTGAGAGAGATGAGGCAAGCTGACTGTCAGAAGATCCTATACTGATGAAGATCTGAGAGAGATGAGGCAAGCTGACTGTCAGAAGATCCTATACTGATGAAGTTCTGAGAGAGATGAGGCAAGCTAACTGTCAGAAGATCCTATACTGATGAAGATCTGAGAGAGATGAGGCAAGCTAACTGTCAGAAGATCCTATACTGATGAAGATCTGAGAGAGATGAGGCAAGCTAACTGTCAGAAGATCCTATACTGATGAAGATCTGAGAGAGATGAGGCAAGCTAACTGTCAGAAGGTCCTATACTGAAAATCTGAGAGAGATGAGGCAAGCTGACTGTCAGAAGATCCTATACTGATGAAGATCAATGAAAGGTTTAATTTCTTCATCCATCCATCCACCATGTCCCGTTTCTGAGACAGTAGCTGCCTATGGGTCTAGTTGCTGATGAACATGTTGTTCTTCATCGAATTGTTCTCTTGAAAAAAAAAAAAGGTGTCTGACCTGAAGAACCAAGAACTGTCATTCTAAACAAAAAGGTATTTGGGTGCAGTGTTGATGGTTTTCAGGACAAAGATTAAGTCTGGTCCTGGACTAAGGGGCACTTTGAATTGAGAATATCTAGTGAGTATACAGTACTCGAGTCCAGGACTAGGTTTAATCTGCGTCAAGGAAAACTGGCCCCTAGGGACAGACCCCTGCTGCTGGCTCAGACTAAAGATAAAGTAGTTACAACGCCGTCAGAAAGTATTCATCCTCCTTGACTTATTCCACATTTTGTTGTGTTACAGCCTGAATTCAAAATGGATTAAAACAGTCCCTCCTGTCATCCATCTACACACAATACCCCATAAAGAAAAAGTTTGACATTTTTGCAAAATGTATAGAAAATGAAATAAAGAAATATCTCATTTACGTAAGTATTCACACCCCTTGAGTCAATACTTGGTAGAAGCACTTTTGGCAGTGATTATAGCTGTGAGTCAATCTGGGTAAGTCTCTACAAGCTTTCCACACCTGGAATGTGCAACGTTTGCCCATTATTCTATTTTTTATCTTCAAGCTCAGTCAAATTGGTTTACTGATCATTGTTAGACAAGCATTTTCAGGTCTTACCATAGATTTTTTTTAAGCAGATTTAAGACAAAACTAACTAGGCCACTCATTCACTGTCTACTTGGTAAGTAACTCCAGTGTAGATTTGATCTTGTGTTTTAGGTTATTGTCCTGCTGTAAGGTGAATTCATCTCCCAGTGTCTGGTGGAAAGCAGACTGAACCAGGTTTTCTAGGATTTTGTCTGTGCTTATCTCCACTCTTTCTTTTCTTATCCTGACAAACTCCCCAGTCCTTAATGATTAGAAGCATACCCATAACATGATGCAGCCACCACTATGCATGAAAATATGGAGAGAGTTACTCAGAAATGTGTTGTATTGGATTTGCACCAAACATAACACTTTGTATTAAGGACAAAAAGTTAGTTGCAAACAGGATGCACGTGTTGGAATATTCTGTACAGGCTTCCTTTCTTTCCGGTCACTTATGTTCGTATTGTGGAGTAACTACAATGTTGATCCATCCTCAGTTTTCTCCTATCACAGCCATTAAACTCTGTAACTGTTTTAAAGTCACCATTGGCCTCATGGTGAAATTCCTGAGCTGTTTCCTCCTCTGGTAATTGAGTTAGGAAGGATGCCTGTATCTTTATAGTGACTGGGTGTATTGATACACCATCCAAAGTGTAATTAATAACTTCCCCATGCTCAAAGGGATATTCAAATGTCTGCTTTTTTTTCAAAATCTGCTGACTCTCTGTTCTGACTCACCTGTAGACAAGGTATCCAACTCTCTGTTCTGACTCACCTGTAGACAAGGTATCCAACTCTCTGTTCTGACTCACCTGTAGACAAGGTATCCAACTCTCTGTTCTGACTCACCTGTAGACAAGGTATCCAACTCTCTGTTCTGACTCACCTGTAGACAAGGTATCCAACTCTCTGTTCTGACTCACCTGTAGACAAGGTATCCAACTCTCTGTTCTGACTCACCTGTAGACAAGGTATCCAACTCTCTGTTCTGACTCACCTGTAGACAAGGTATCCAACTCTCTGTTCTGACTCACCTGTAGACAAGGTATCCAACTCTCTGTTCTGACTCACCTGTAGACAAGGTATCCGCTGACTCTCTGTTCTGACTCACCTGTAGACAAGGTATCCAACTCTCTGTTCTGACTCACCTGTAGACTGTAGACAAGGTATCCGCTGACTCTCTGTTCTGATTCACCTGTAAACAAGGTATCCGCTGACTCTCTGTTCTGACTCACCTGTAGACAAGGTATCCAACTCTCTGTTCTGACTCACCTGTAGACAAGGTATCCAACTCTCTGTTCTGACTCACCTGTAGACAAGGTATCCAACTCTCTGTTCTGACTCACCTGTAGACAAGGTATCCCCTGACTCTCTGTTCTGACTCACCTGTAGACAAGGTATCCCCTGACTCTCTGTTCTGACTCACCTGTAGACAAGGTATCCAACTCTCTGTTCTGACTCACCTGTAGACAAGGTATCCAACTCTCTGTTCTGACTCACCTGTAGACAAGGTATCCAACTCTCTGTTCTGACTCACCTGTAGACAAGGTATCCAACTCTCTGTTCTGACTCACCTGTAGACAAGGTATCCGCTGACTCTCTGTTCTGACTCACCTGTAGACAAGGTATCCAACTCTCTGTTCTGATTCACCTGTAGACAAGGTATCCAACTCTCTGTTCTGACTCACCTGTAGACAAGGTATCCAACTCTCTGTTCTGACTCACCTGTAGACAAGGTATCCAACTCTCTGTTCTGACTCACCTGTAGACAAGGTATCCAACTCTCTGTTCTGACTCACCTGTAGACAAGGTATCCAACTCTCTGTTCTGACTCACCTGTAGACAAGGTATCCAACTCTCTGTTCTGACTCACCTGTAGACAAGGTATCCAACTCTCTGTTCTGACTCACCTGTAGACAAGGTATCCAACTCTCTGTTCTGACTCACCTGTAGACAAGGTATCCAACTCTCTGTTCTGATTCACCTGTAGACAAGGTATCCGCTGACTCTCTGTTCTCACTCACCTGTAGACAAGGTATTCAACTCTCTGTTCTGACTCACCTGTAGACAAGGTATCCGCTGACTCTCTGTTCTGACTCACCTGTAGACAAGGTATCCGCTGACTCTCTGTTCTCACTCACCTGTAGACAAGGTATCCGCTGACTCTCTGTTCTGACTCACCTGTAAACAAGGTATCCAACTCTCTGTTCTGATTCACCTGTAGACAAGGTATCCAACTCTCTGTTCTCACTCACCTGTAGACTGAAGACAAGGTATCCGCTGATGCTCTGTTCTGCGATGACGTCCTCCATGGTGCGCAGCGTCGTGCCCAGGTAGGAGTTTAGGAGCTGTGTGGGCAGCAGGCCGACTGACGACGCCACCAGGTAGTTTGGCAACGACACGTCTGTGATCTGAAAGGAAGAGATATTGAAAGTCACAGTTAGTCTTGTCCCAGAGCGGCCTCTAGGGAAGGAGCCCCACCTCCAGGGAAGGAGCCCCACCTCCAGGGAAGGAGCCCCACCTCCAGGGAAGGAGCCCCACCTCCAGGGAAGGAGCCCCACCTCCAGGGAAGGAGCCCCACCTCCAGGGAAGGAGGGAGGCCTCTAGGGAAGGAGCCCCACCTCCAGGGAAGGAGCCCCACCTCCAGGGAAGGAGCCCCACCTCCAGGGAAGGAGCCCCACCTCCAGGGAAGGAGCCCCACCTCCAGGGAAGGAGCCCCACCTCCAGGGAAGGAGCCCCACCTCCAGGGAAGGAGCCCCACCTCCAGGGAAGGAGCCCCACCTCCAGGGAAGGAGCCCCACCTCCAGGGAAGGAGCCCTACCTCCAGGGAAGGAGCCCCACCTCCAGGGAAGGAGGGAGGCCTCTAGGGAAGGAGCCCCACCTCCAGGGAAGGAGCCCCACCTCCAGGGAAGGAGCCCCACCTCCAGGGAAGGAGCCCCACCTCCAGGGAAGGATCCCCACCTCTAGGGAAGGAGCCCCACCTCCAGGGAAGGAGCCCCACCTCCAGGGAAGGAGCCCCACCTCCAGGGAAGGAGCCCCACCTCCAGGGAAGGAGCCCCACCTCCAGGGAAGGAGCCCCACCTCCAGGGAAGGAGCCCCACCTCCAGGGAAGGAGCCCCACCTCTAGGGAAGGAGCCCCACCTCCAGGGAAGGAGCCCCACCTCCAGGGAAGGAGCCCCACCTCCAGGGAAGGAGCCCCACCTCCAGGGAAGGATCCCCACCTCTAGGGAAGGAGCCCCACCTCCAGGGAAGGAGCCCCACCTCCAGGGAAGGAGCCCCACCTCCAGGGAAGGAGCCCCACCTCCAGGGAAGGAGCCCCACCTCCAGGGAAGGAGCCCCACCTCCAGGGAAGGAGCCCCACCTCCAGGGAAGGAGCCCCACCTCCAGGGAAGGAGCCCCACCTCCAGGGAAGGAGCCCTATTTCCTGTTTCTGTAGCATGAGGCAGCTTCATGTACAATATCATCACCCCCCCCCCCCCCCCCCCGGACAAGATGCTCGTCTGTAGGTGAAACAATCAACAGCGAAATGTAAAAGGTGAAGAAGTTTGCGTTTTCGGTTGTATTTTTCACCTTTAGATAACAGAGGTTGATTGTTTCTCCTACAGACTAGTGAAGCGCTGAATCCTCTATGTTAAGTCTCTTAACTAACCTATTAAAAAAACAAAAAACACATTGAAAGCGTCGGGCTGAAGTTTAGAGTCCCAGCTAGCTCAGACTCTTATCACTACATTACTCAATAGAAACATGTGTTTCAGTCCTCTTGGCCTAGAACGGCCCAGGAATCATAACGTGAGCCTCCAGATATGACCTTGGTACAGACAGAATGCATATATTATGACTAGCCTAGCAGATACTGGTGGTGGGGGGAAGGAAGAGAGAGAGAGACAGACAAAGACAGACAGACAAAAGGAAACAGACAAAGAAAGACAGACAAAGAAAGACAGACAGACAAAGAAAGACAGACAGACAAAGGAAGACAGACAAAGAGAAACGTCTTGTTGTTGCAATGCACAGAAACAAAGTACTTCCACAGGCTATATACACATTCATGCTAGACAGGCCTACGTCTATGCTTCTCCTTGAAAAGGGTTGAACTTGCACCCTGAGGGAGGCGCGCCCACAGCATGGAGTCTATCCTTAAGACAGTGGCTCTTTCATGTTATTCAGATATCAAATCTTCTTGTTATCTTGTGCTAAGCTAAGCTAAAAACGCACTGTGCCATGATATCTACGCTGTGTGGACTTTCCACCCAGGCATCTGTCTGTTCCTACTGCGTCCCAATGGCACAATATTCCTTTATGAAACCGGCGCACTATGTAGGGAAAAGGTTGTGATTTGGGATGCACCCTGTGGGTAGGGTGCGTATAGAGGCTGTGGGTAGGGTGGGTATAGAGACTGTGGGTAGGGTGGGTATAGAGGCTGTGGGTAGGAGAGGGTGCGTATAGAGGCTGTGGGTAGGGTGGGTATAGAGCCTGTGGGTAGGGTAGGGTGGGTATAGAGGCTGTGGGTAGGGTGGGTATAGAGGGTGTGGGTAGGGTGGGTATAGAGGCTGTGGGTAGGGTGCGTATAGAGGCTGTGGGTAGGGTGCGTATAGAGGCTGTGGGTAGGGTGCGTATAGAGGCTGTGGGTAGGGTAGGGTTGGGAGGCTGTGGGTAGGGTAGGGTATAGAGGCTGTGGGTAGGGTAGGGTATAGAGGCTGTGGGTAGGGTGGGTATAGAGGCTGTGGGTAGGGTGGGTATAGAGGCTGTGGGTAGGGTGGGTATAGAGGCTGTGGGTAGGGTGAGTATAGAGTCTGTGGGTAGGGTAGGGTGGGTATAGAGGCTGTGGGTAGGGTGGGTATAGAGGCTGTGGGTAGGGTGGGTATAGAGGCTGTGGGTAGGGTGGGGTGGGTATAGAGGCTGTGGGTAGGGTGGGTATAGAAGCTGCGGGTAGGGTGGGTATAGAGGCTGTGGGTAGGGTGCGTATAGAGGCTGTGGGTAGGGTGCGTATAGAGGCTGTGGGTAGGGTGCGTATAGAGGCTGTGGGTAGGGTGCGTATAGAGGCTGTGGGTAGGGTGGGTATAGAGGCTGTGGGTAGGGTAGGGTATAGAGGCTGTGGGTAGGAAGGGTATAGAGGCTGTGGGTAGGGTGGGTATAGAGGCTGTGGGTAGGGTGGGTATAGAGGCTGTGGGTAGGGTGGGTATAGAGGCTGTAGGTAGGGTGGGTATAGAGGCTGTGGGTAGGGTGGGTATAGAGGCTGTGGGTAGGGTACGTATAGAGGCTGTGGGTAGGGTGGGTATACGGCACCCTTCATCATATGGGCTCTGCATAGGGGCACTGCATAGGGGCACTGCATAGGGGCTCTGCATAGGGGCTCTGCAAAGGTGCTCTGCATAAGGGCTCTGCATAAGGGCTCTGCATAGGGGCTCTGCATAGGGGCACTGCATAGGGGCACTGCATAGGGGCACTGCATAAGGGCTCTGCATAAGGGCTCTGCATAGGGGCTCTGCATAGGGGCACTGCATAGGGGCACTGCATAGGGGCACTGCATAAGGGCACTGCATAAGGGCTCTGGTCAAAAGAAGCATGCTTCACTCTCAATAACATAGCTGGAAATAGTTGATATTTTATCTGTTCTGCTAAACCTGGCAGACTATGGGGTTTTGGGTTACAGATCTAAAAAACGCAGTGCTCTCTAAAGCAGGCTACTTCAGCAGGAAACAAACCAGTCAGGAGACATTAGAAATGGACCTTCCTCTTCTACAGAATGTGCTTACTAAAAAGGGGTGGACGGACTCAACGCGACTCCACAAGGGTCTAATAACCAGTCAACCTGGATGCATCACAGGCCTAGCCGTCCGCGTCCCAAATGACTCCCTATTCCCGCTATAGTTCACTACTTCTGACCACAGCGCTCTAGAAAAAGGTGCCATTGGGTCGCGGTCAAAAATTTAGTGAACGTTGGGATTAATGCAAAAATAATTTTGCTAAAAAAAAAAAAGACGGGTGCCTCGACTAGTAGCCTCATATTCCTGAATAAATAAAACCCCTGTGGCTACTTCAACCAACATTCTGAATACCAATACATTTTGTAGGCTAATGTAGCACGTAGGCTAATGTAGCATGTAGGCTAATGTAGCACGTAGGCTAATGTAGCACGTAGGCTAATGTGGCACGTAGGCTAATGTGGCACGAAGGCTAATGTGGCACGTAGGCTAATGTGGCACGAAGGCTACTGTGGCACGTAGGCTAATGTGGCACGTAGGTTACAACCTGTCTGTTGTAACTACGGATATTGCAGTAGCAGAAGCAGGGTTCAGTCTACACATCACATTGGGGCAAAACAATCCGCCTTTTAACCACACATTAACATTTGTGATGATTTGATAGACAGTAGATCATGATAGACATGATTTCAATCCACCAGAGTAGCTGTTCCACCTCTGGGAAGTTGAAGCATGTAGCCGGTAAGCGGAGTTCGACAGTGGGCGAGTTAGTTTTGGATGGCCCGGGGCCTACTGCTATTTGTCATATCGTAGCCTGATTGTTGCTGAAAAAAACCCAAAAAGAACATTCCTACTTTGACTGCCTGTCTGTCTCCTGCTTCAGCCAACGGTTGCAATGATGAACACATTTTATTAAAATCAGTATTTAGACTGCATGTCCGTCTTGACTGTGTTGGACATGTTGCCTATAAAACCTTTCCTAAATAGACTTCCTGTCTGTGCCGTGATAAATAAAGGTCAGAGCAAAGTTGGATCCACAGCCGTCGTCGGAAAGTATTCAGACCCCTTGACTTTCTCCACATTTTGTTACGTTACAGCCTTATTCTAAAATTGATTAAATCATTTTACACACACACACACACACACACACACACACACACACACACAATCCCATAATGACAAAGCAAAAAACAGGTTTTTAGAAATGTTTGAAAATGTATTAAAAAAACGGAAAAACCTTATTTACATAAGTATTCAGACCTTTTGCTACGAGACTCGAAATTGAGATCAGGTGCATCCTGTTTCCATTGATCATCCTTGAGATGTTTCTACAACTTGATTGGAGTCCACCTGGAATTGTCCGTAGAGCTCCGAGTCAGGATTGTGTCGAGGCACAGAAAAAATGTCTGCAGCATTGAAGGTCCCCAAGAACACAGTGGCCTCCATCATTCTTAAAAATGGAAGAAGTTTGGAACCACCAAAACTCTTCATAGAGCTGGCCGCCCGGCCAAACTGAGCAATCGGGGGAGAAGGGCCTTGGTCAGGGAGGTGATCAAGAACCCGATGGGCAATCTGTCAGAGCTCCAGAGTTCCTCTGTGGAGATGGGAGATCCTTCCAGAAGGACAACCATCTCTGCAGCGCTCCACCAATCAGGCCTTTATAGTAGAGTGGCCAGACAGAAGCCACTCCTCAGTAAAAGGCACATGACATTCTGCCAAAAGGCACCTAAAGGACTCTCAGACCACAAGATTCTACAGTCTGATGAAACCAAGACTGAACTCTTTATAGCGTCATACCCAAGAAGGGTCTGGATATTTACATAAATGTGATTAAAGATTTTTATTTTGAATACGTTTACAAACATTTCTAAAAACCTGTTTTTCCCCTTTGTCATTGTAGGGTATTGTGATGTCATTGTGGGGTAGTGTGATGTCATTGTGGGGTATTGTGATGTCATTGTAGGGTAGTGTGATGTCATTGTGGGGTATTGTGATGTCATTGTAGGGTATTGTGATGTCATTGTAGGGTATTGTGATGTCATTGTGGGGTAGTGTGATGTCATTGTAGGGTATTGTGATGTCATTGTAGGGTATTGTGATGTCATTGTGGGGTAGTGTGATGTCATTGTGGGAGGGTCATTGTGGGGGGTGTCAGGGGTTGTGATGTCGGGGAGTGTGTCAGGGGTATTGTGATGTCATTGTGGGGTAGTGTGATGTCATTGTGGGGTAGTGTGATGTCATTGTGATGTCATTGTGGGGTATTGTGATGTCATTGTAGGGTATTGTGATGTCATTGTGGGGGTGAGTCAGGGGTGTGATGTCATTGTGGGGGGGTCATGTGGGTGTGATGTCATGTGGGTGTGGCGTAGTGTGATGTCATTGTGGGGTATGTGAGGGTGTGATGTCATTGTGGGGTAGTGTGATGTCATTGTAGGGTATTGTGATGTCGGGGAGTGTGCGTGGGGTAGTGTGATGTCATTGTAGGGTATTGTGATGTCATTGTGGGGTAGTGTGATGTCATTGTGGGGTATTGTGATGTCATTGTGGGGTAGTGTGATGTCATTGTGATGTCATTGTGGGGTATTGTGATGTCATTGTAGGGTATTGTGATGTCATTGTGGGAAAGTGTGATGTCATTGTGGGGTAGTGTGATGTCATTGTGGGGTATTGTGATGTCACTGACGCGATTTGGGAGCGTCAGTGTTGTGATTTGGAAGCGTCAGTGTTTTGGCAGAGTGGAGGGTCAAAGGGCAGTCTCGTCTTGGCTCCTGTCCTGGGAGGGACGTTATAACCTTTCGACAGAGAACTTTGCCCAGCGATTCCATGTTGATAATATGTTTTGGTATCTCAGATTGACATGAACAATTAGAAAATCCTTATGAAAGAAGCCATTTTAGGTCCGATCTACAATCTGAAGTACACCACAAGTCCAGTAGGAATCCTGCTAACTCTAAAAGGTGCTGTAAGGATACGTTTTTTTTTAGAAGCACCACCAACCCAGTGAATTGTATTTCAGAATCACTCCATATGAGAGTCTGCTGTAAAGGAATGTAATGATACCAAGATCATTGGGTCTTACAGGAGGCATGGATGGGTCTGAATCGGGCCTAAAATAGCTGCTTTCATTGCGACTTAAAAAAAAAAAAAAATGGTTTGTGATACAGAGGATCTAGAGACAAAAGAAATGCCAAACATCGTTCCTTCCAATGAAGTTACTGTGAGAATTACCAGAAGAATCTGAGATAGATAGCGAAAATATTTCTGGGCTACGTTTGTGAATACAGGCTCTGGCGTCAAGGGTGGGACATTTTAACCATTGGACAGGGAACTTCCAAGTCCAATATCCAAGTCCCTCAGTGTCCATATCCCAAATGGCACCGCATTTCCAACAGCCCACTGCCGTTAACCAGGCAGGGCCCACTGCCGTTAACCAGGCAGGGCCCACAGCCCACTGCCGTTAACCAGGCAGGGCCCACAGCCCACTGCCGTTAACCAGGCAGGGCCCACAGCCCACTGCCGTTAACCAGGCAGGGCCCACTGCCGTTACCAGACAGGCCCACAGCCCACTGCCGTTAACCAGACAGGGCCCACAGCCCACTACTTTTGACCAGTGCCCACAGCCCACTACTTTTGACCAGGGCCCACAGTGAAGCTGTAAAGTATGACCTGCTGACTGGTTTAGGTCAAATGAAAACTACAATCCTATACGACTCACTCACCTCACTATACAATGAATAGGGGGCTATTTGGGACACAAGCTCAGTCAGGAGAAAAGGATGGAACATAATTACTACAGTGAAATACTGGGAGGAGGACACAGTACCTTCAGAAAGTATTCACACCCCCCTGACTGATTCCATGTTGTTGTGTTACAGCCTCAATTCAACACAGGTCCCCCCCCCCCCCCCCCCATCTACACACAAACCCCATTATCACAAAGTGAAAAACATGTTTTTAGAAAAAATTTTGCAAATTGCTAAATGACTGTGTGATATTAGGTTGCTTCTTGTGTAAATATTTTCCGTCTAGGATTTTAATGATTTCATGAACATGAATCTCATTTACGTAAGTATTTACACCCCCGAGTCAATACATGTTAGAATCACCTTTGGAAGCGATTACAGCTGTGAGTTTTTCTGGGTAAGTCTCCGAGAGCTTTGCACACCTGGATAGTACAATATTTGCAAATTATTCTTTTTAAAATTCTTCAAGCTCTGTCAAGTTGGTTGTTGATCATTGCTAGACAGTCATTTTCAAGTGCTGCTATAGATTTTCAAGCCAATTTAAGTCAAAATTGTAACTCGGCCCCTTAGGAACATTCAATGTCGTCTTGGTAAGCAACTCCAGTGTATATTTGGCCTTGTGTTTTAGGTTATTGTCCTGCTGAAAGGTGAATATCTCCCAGTGTCTGGTGGAAAGCAGACTGATCCAGGGTTTCATGTAGGATGTTGCCTGTTCTTAGCTCTATTCTGTTTCTTTTTATCCTAAACAACTCCCTAGTCCTTGCTGATGACAAGCATACCCATAACATGATGCAGCCACCACCATGCTTGAGAATATGAAGAATGGTACTCAGGGATGTGTTGTGTTGGATTTGCCCCAAACATAATGCTTTGTATTCAGGACATGAAGTTTCATTTCTGGATCCATCCTCAGTTTCCTCCCATCACATCCATTAAAAACACGGTTTTAACGTCACCATCGGCCTCGTGGTGAAATCCCTGAGTGGTTTCCCTTTCTCTCCATCAACTGAGTTAGGAAGGACGCCTGTATCTTTGTAGTGACTGGGTGTATTGATACACCATCCAAAGTGTAATTAATAACTTCCCCATGCTCAAAGGCATATTCAAATGTCTACTTCATTTTTTACCCATCTACCAATAGGAGCCCTTCTTTGCGAGGCATTGGAAAACCTCCCTGGTCTTTGTGGTTGAATGTGTGTTTGAAATTCACAGCTCGACTGAGGGACCTTACAGATAATTGTATGTGTGGTGTACAGAGATGAGGTAGTCATTCAACAATCATGTTAAAACACTATCATTGCACACAGGGTGAGTCCATGACACTTATGTGACTAGCAGTTCTGTACTCCTGAACTTATTTAGGCTTCCCATAAAAGGGTTTATATACTTATTGACTCAGGACTTCAGCTTTAAATTTTTTATTAATTTGTAAAACAAAAAAAAAAAATCTAAAAACATCATTCCACTTGTGACACCAAATCTCAATGTAATCCATTTTAAATTCAAGCTGTAACAACAACAAAAATGTGGGGAAAAAAAGTCAAAAGACTGAATACTTCCTGAACTGTATGTTCATGTCTGAACTCAACTGTGGAATAAATAAATGATTATGCAAACAGTAGGGTGGCAGCGGTAACGCTGTAGCAAACTCCTATAAGGCTGTTAGGCTCGGTCAGGTTTCTCTACGTGTGTGGCTTCAGTTCTACAGCAGTAAAATGAATATGGAAAACATTAGTCTAGTTCCCCTTTCAAGAGTGGATGACGCTTGATTTTGTTGAAGATAAACTGTGAACAAACTCTAAAACTTTGATTTTAGAAGTGGCAACTCCAACGTCATTAGCAGCAACTCTGTAACCGTCGTATGCCACCCAGCTTGAAACACAACCTAGTTTCAAGTCTATATTTGTGTGATGCTGTAGGCCTCGCGGACTCCTGAACGGCTAAAGGAAAATGACACTCCTGGGTCTGTAAGGTTAGGGTACTACCCAAACAAAATGCTACCTATTTTATATAACTACAAAATGCTACCTATTTTATATAACTACAAAATGCTACCTATTTTGCATAACTACAAAATACAAAATGCTACCTATTTTGCATAACTACAAAATGCTAAATGCTACCTATTTTGCATAACTACAAAATGCTAAATGCTACCTATTTTGCATAACTACAAAATGCTAAATGCTACCTATTTTGCATAACTACAAAATGCTAAATGCTACCTATTTTATATAACTATAAAATGCTAAATGCTACCTATTTTGCAACTACAGTAGGCTAAGAAAGCCACTCTGACATGCAACAACTCTAGAACCATCTTAAGTCACGCCAACCAGAAAAATGTAAGTTTATAAATAGTTACAGGTTGCAGTTGGACAAATCAAACTGGACAGTAAGCAAGATCATCTGTACGGTCACAGTGAAGGCACTATCCAACCAAAACGCTAACCCTTTCATTAAAAAACAGCCGTAGCCAATCTATCCAAGCCACCATAACAGGCATTAGGGCTCTCTTTCTCCCAGTATCCAGGTACACAGGACATACCAAAAATGATCTACTGAACGAGCAAACGTAGCTACTAGAAGGTATCAGATGAAAGTTAGTAGTTATGATGTCATCTACAGTAGTCAATGTGGTCTGTCCAGAACAGCTGCTGTCCCCTACAGTAGTCAATGTGGTCTGTCCAGAACAGCTGCTGTCACCTACAGTAGTCAATGTGGTCTGTCCAGAACAGCTGCTGTCCCCTACAGTAGTCAATCTGGTCTGTCCAGAACAGCTGCTGTCCCCTACAGTAGTCAATGTGGTCTGTCCAGAACAGCTGCTGTCCCCTACAGTAGTCAATGTGGTCTGTCCAGAACAGCTGCTGTCCCCTACAGTAGTCAATCTGGTCTGTCCAGAACAGCTGCTGTCCCCTACAGTAGTCAATCTGGTCTGTCCAGAACAGCTGCTGTCCCCTACAGTAGTCAATCTGGTCTGTCCAGAACAGCTGCTGTCCCCTACAGTAGTCAATCTGGTCTGTCCAGAACAGCTGCTGTCCCCTACAGTAGTCAATCTTGTCTGTCCAGAACAGCTGCTGTCCCCTACAGTAGTCAATGTGGTCTGTCCAGAACAGCTGCTGTCCCCTACAGTAGTCAATGTGGTCTGTCCAGAACAGCTGCTGTCCCCTACAGTAGTCAATCTGGTCTGTCCAGAACAGCTGCTGTCCCCTACAGTAGTCAATGTGGTCTGTCCAGAACAGCTGCTGTCCCCTACAGTAGTCAATGTGGTCTGTCCAGAACAGCTGCTGTCCCCTACAGTAGTCAATGTGGTCTGTCCAGAACAGCTGCTGTCACCTACAGTAGTCAATCTGGTCTGTCCAGAACAGCTGCTGTCACCTACAGTAGTCAATCTGGTCTGTCCAGAACAGCTGCTGTCACCTACAGTAGTCAATCTGGTCTGTCCAGAACAGCTGCTGTCACCTACAGTAGTCAATCTGGTCTGTCCAGAACAGCTGGTCTGTTACACCTGGGTGGAAGCAGTGTTTTGATACTAAACAATGTGTGCTGTCAAAACAACTCATGTCCACGTTTGTAAGAGACTGACTGCTCAATATGTTCCTTTGTTGTTTTCGACTAAAGCTACGGAGTATATTACTACAACCTGAACCTAATCCGACATCCTGCTGATCTTCATAAAGCAATAGAAGGGTTGACATATGTAGCGTAACCTAGCCTAATTAAAATACATCTTGCCCATTTAAAATGCAATATCATGCTAATGTCTAAGATTGGTAGATGGGGGGGGATTACACTCGATTATCTGGAACATTTGGGAAGCATAGAAAAATCAAACAATTTTTATTTTTTAGGCCTACCGTCTATGCTAACGATATCTGCAGTCATTATGAAAACACGCATATTTAAATATGATTACCAACACAATCAAATCAAGTGTATTTATATAGCCCTTCGTACATCAGCTGATATCTCAAAGTGCTGTACAGAAACCCAGCCTAAAACCCCAAACAGCAAGCAATGCAGGTGTAGAAGCACGGTGGCTAGGAAAAACTCCCTAGAAAGGCCAAAAACCTAGGAAGAAACCTAGAGAGGAACCAGGCTATGAGGGGTGGGGATTCAAGATATTAGGCTACATTTTACTCTGATACAATTTGAAAACCAGTATGGAGTGCGATTGAGATTGCGTCATCTGTGGATCTGTCGGGGCGGTACGTGAATTAGAGTGGGTCTAGGGTTTCCTGGCACGATGATGGTGTTGAAAGCCATGACCAGTCTTTCAAAACACTTCATGGCTACCGACATGAACGTAGAGAAAGCCCATTCTCTTTGGCAATGACAAGGAGTGGCAAGGAGTGGAATGCTAGATAAAGAGACTGGTACTCAGACCTGGGAATTATTATTTGGGGTTACGGGCCACTCTTGAACATCTAAACCTATAAATAAAAGGATCTCAGAAAAGTACATCTGTGTTTAAAGTTTACTTCAGCTTTTTTTTGTACTGTCCAGTTTATACTGTAAACAGCAGCTTGGCCTGCAGTAGGTCCAGTTTGTGTAAACAGCAGCTAGGGCTGCAGTAGGTCCAGTCTGTGTAAACAGCAGCTTGGCCTGCAGTAGGTCCAGTCTGTGTAAACAGCAGCTAGGGCTGCAGTAGGTCCAGTCTGTGTAAACAGCAGCTAGGGCTGCAGTAGGTCCAGTCTGTGTAAACAGCAGCTAGGGCTGCAGTAGGTCCAGTCTGTGTAAACAGCAGCTTGGCCTGCAGTAGGTCCAGTCTGTGTAAACAGCAGCTAGGGCTGCAGTAGGTCCAGTCTGTGTAAACAGCAGCTAGGGCTGCAGTAGGTCCAGTCTGTGTAAACAGCAGCTAGGGCTGCAGTAGGTCCAGTTTGTGTAAACAGCAGCTAGGGCTGCAGTAGGTCCAGTCTGTGTAAACAGCAGCTTGGCCTGCAGTAGGTCCAGTTTGTGTAAACAGCAGCTAGGGCTGCAGTAGGTCCAGTCTGTGTAAACAGCAGCTAGGGCTGCAGTAGGTCCAGTCTGTGTAAACAGCAGCTTGGCCTGCAGTAGGTCCAGTTTGTGTAAACAGCAGCTAGGGCTGCAGTAGGTCCAGTCTGTGTAAACAGCAGCTAGGGCTGCAGTAGGTCCAGTTTGTGTAAACAGCAGCTAGGGCTGCAGTAGGTCCAGTCTGTGTAAACAGCAGCTAGGGCTGCAGTAGGTCCAGTTTGTGTAAACAGCAGCTAGGGCTGCAGTAGGTCCAGTCTGTGTAAACAGCAGCTTGGCCTGCAGTAGGTCCAGTTTGTGTAAACAGCAGCTAGGGCTGCAGTAGGTCCAGTCTGTGTAAACAGCAGCTAGGGCTGCAGTAGGTCCAGTTTGTGTAAACAGCAGCTAGGGCTGCAGTAGGTCCAGTCTGCGTAAACAGCAGCTAGGGCTGCAGTAGGTCCAGTTTGTGTAAACAGCAGCTAGGGCTGCAGTAGGTCCAGTCTGCGTAAACAGCAGCTAGGGCTGCAGTAGGTCCAGTTTGTGTAAACAGCAGCTAGGGCTGCAGTAGGTCCAGTCTGTGTAAACAGCAGCTTGGCCTGCAGTAGGTCCAGTTTGTGTAAACAGCAGCTAGGGCTGCAGTAGGTCCAGTCTGTGTAAACAGCAGCTAGGGCTGCTGTAGGTCCAGTCTGTGTAAATAGCAGCTAGGCCTGCAGTAGGTAGGTTTATACTGTAAACAGCAGCTTGGCCTGCAGTAGGTCCAGTTTGTGTAAACAGCAGCTAGGGCTGCAGTAGGTCCAGTCTGTGTAAACAGCAGCTAGGGCTGCAGTAGGTCCAGTTTGTGTAAACAGCAGCTAGGGCTGCAGTAGGTCCAGTCTGTGTAAACAGCAGCTTGGCCTGCAGTAGGTCCAGTTTGTGTAAACAGCAGCTAGGGCTGCAGTAGGTCCAGTCTGTGTAAACAGCAGCTAGGGCTGCAGTAGGCAGGTTTATACTGTAAACAGCAGCTAGGCCTGCAGTAGGTCCAGTCTGTGTAAACAGCAGCTAGGGCTGCAGTAGGTCCAGTCTGTGTAAACAGCAGCTAGGGCTGCAGTAGGTAGGTCCAGTTTGTGTAAACAGCAGCGAGGGCTGCAGTAGGTCCAGTTTGTGTAAACAGCAGCTAGGGCTGCAGTAGGTAGGTTTATACTGTAAACAGCAGCTAGGCCTGCAGTAGGTAGGTTTATACTGTAAACAGCAGCTAGGCCTGCAGTAGGTCCAGTCTGTGTAAACAGCAGCTAGGGCTGCAGTAGGTCCAGTCTGTGTAAACAGCAGCTAGGGCTGCAGTAGGTCCAGTTTGTGTAAACAGCAGCTAGGGCTGCAGTAGGTCCAGTTTGTGTAAACAGCAGCTAGGGCTGCAGTAGGTCCAGTTTGTGTAAACAGCAGCTAGGGCTGCAGTAGGTCCAGTCTGTGTAAACAGCAGCTAGGGCTGCAGTAGGTCCAGTTTGTGTAAACAGCAGCTAGGGCTGCAGTAGGTCCAGTCTGTGTAAACAGCAGCTAGGGCTGCAGTAGGTCCAGTTTGTGTAAACAGCAGCTAGGGCTGCAGTAGGTCCAGTTTGTGTAAACAGCAGCTTGGCCTGCAGTAGGTCCAGTCTGTGTAAACAGCAGCTAGGGCTGCAGTAGGTCCAGTCTGTGTAAACAGCAGCTAGGGCTGCAGTAGGTCCAGTCTGTGTAAACAGCAGCTAGGGCTGCAGTAGGTCCAGTTTGTGTAAACAGCAGCTAGGGCTGCAGTAGGTCCAGTTTGTGTAAACAGCAGCTAGGGCTGCAGTAGGTCCAGTCTGTGTAAACAGCAGCTAGGGCTGCAGTAGGTCCAGTTTGTGTAAACAGCAGCTAGGGCTGCAGTAGGTCCAGTCTGTGTAAACAGCAGCTAGGGCTGCAGTAGGTCCAGTTTGTGTAAACAGCAGCTTGGCCTGCAGCAGGTCCAGTTTGTGTAAACAGCAGCTAGGGCTGCAGTAGGTCCAGTCTGTGTAAACAGCAGCTAGGGCTGCAGTAGGTCCAGTTTGTGTAAACAGCAGCTAGGGCTGCAGCAGGTCCAGTTTGTGTAAACAGCAGCTAGGGCTGCAGCAGGTCCAGTCTGTGTAAACAGCAGCTAGGGCTGCAGCAGGTCCAGTCTGTGTAAACAGCAGCTAGGGCTGCAGTAGGTCCAGTTTGTGTAAACAGCAGCTTGGCCTGCAGTAGGTCCAGTCTGTGTAAACAGCAGCTAGGGCTGCAGTAGGTCCAGTCTGTGTAAACAGCAGCTAGGGCTGCAGTAGGTCCAGTCTGTGTAAACAGCAGCTTGGGCTGCAGTAGGTCCAGTCTGTGTAAACAGCAGCTAGGGCTGCAGTAGGTCCAGTTTGTGTAAACAGCAGCTAGGGCTGCAGTAGGTCCAGTTTGTGTAAACAGCAGCTAGGGCTGCAGTAGGTCCAGTCTGTGTAAACAGCAGCTAGGGCTGCAGCAGGTCCAGTCTGTGTAAACAGCAGCTAGGGCTGCAGTAGGTCCAGTCTGTGTAAACAGCAGCTAGGGCTGCAGTAGGTCCAGTCTGTGTAAACAGCAGCTAGGGCTGCAGTAGGTCCAGTCTGTGTAAACAGCAGCTAGGGCTGCAGTAGGTCCAGTCTGTGTAAACAGCAGCTAGGGCTGCAGTAGGTCCAGTCTGTGTAAACAGCAGCTAGGGCTGCAGTAGGTCCAGTCTGTGTAAACAGCAGCTAGGGCTGCAGTAGGTCCAGTCTGTGTAAACAGCAGCTAGGGCTGCAGTAGGTCCAGTCTGTGTAAACAGCAGCTAGGGCTGCAGTAGGTCCAGTCTGTGTAAACAGCAGCTAGGGCTGCAGTAGGTCCAGTCTGTGTAAACAGCAGCTAGGGCTGCAGTAGGTCCAGTCTGTGTAAACAGCAGCTAGGGCTGCAGTAGGTCCAGTCTGTGTAAACAGCAGCTAGGGCTGCAGTAGGTCCAGTCTGTGTAAACAGCAGCTAGGGCTGCAGTAGGTCCAGTCTGTGTAAACAGCAGCTAGGGCTGCAGTAGGTCCAGTCTGTGTAAACAGCAGCTAGGGCTGCAGTAGGTCCAGTCTGTGTAAACAGCAGCTAGGGCTGCAGTAGGTCCAGTCTGTGTAAACAGCAGCTAGGGCTGCAGTAGGTCCAGTCTGTGTAAACAGCAGCTAGGGCTGCAGTAGGTCCAGTCTGTGTAAACAGCAGCTAGGGCTGCAGTAGGTCCAGTCTGTGTAAACAGCAGCTAGGGCTGCAGTAGGTCCAGTCTGTGTAAACAGCAGCTTGGCCTGCAGTAGGTCCAGTCTGTGTAAACAGCAGCTAGGGCTGCAGTAGGTCCAGTCTGTGTAAACAGCAGCTAGGGCTGCAGTAGGTCCAGTCTGTGTAAACAGCAGCTAGGGCTGCAGTAGGTCCAGTCTGTGTAAACAGCAGCTAGGGCTGCAGTAGGTCCAGTCTGTGTAAACAGCAGCTAGGGCTGCAGTAGGTCCAGTCTGTGTAAACAGCAGCTAGGGCTGCAGTAGGTCCAGTCTGTGTAAACAGCAGCTAGGGCTGCAGTAGGTCCAGTCTGTGTAAACAGCAGCTAGGGCTGCAGTAGGTCCAGTCTGTGTAAACAGCAGCTAGGGCTGCAGTAGGTCCAGTCTGTGTAAACAGCAGCTAGGGCTGCAGTAGGTCCAGTTTGTGTAAACAGCAGCTAGGGCTGCAGTAGGTCCAGTTTGTGTAAACAGCAGCTAGGGCTGCAGTAGGTCCAGTCTGTGTAAACAGCAGCTAGGCCTGCAGTAGGTCCAGTCTGTGTAAACAGCAGCTAGGGCTGCAGTAGGTCCAGTCTGTGTAAACAGCAGCTAGGGCTGCAGTAGGTCCAGTCTGTGTAAACAGCAGCTAGGGCTGCAGTAGGTCCAGTCTGTGTAAACAGCAGCTAGGGCTGCAGTAGGTCCAGTCTGTGTAAACAGCAGCTAGGGCTGCAGTAGGTCCAGTCTGTGTAAACAGCAGCTAGGGCTGCAGTAGGTCCAGTCTGTGTAAACAGCAGCTAGGGCTGCAGTAGGTCCAGTCTGTGTAAACAGCAGCTAGGGCTGCAGTAGGTCCAGTCTGTGTAAACAGCAGCTAGGGCTGCAGTAGGTCCAGTCTGTGTAAACAGCAGCTAGGGCTGCAGTAGGTCCAGTCTGTGTAAACAGCAGCTAGGGCTGCAGTAGGTCCAGTCTGTGTAAACAGCAGCTAGGGCTGCAGTAGGTCCAGTCTGTGTAAACAGCAGCTAGGGCTGCAGTAGGTCCAGTCTGTGTAAACAGCAGCTTGGCCTGCAGTAGGTCCAGTTTGTGTAAACAGCAGCTAGGGCTGCAGTAGGTCCAGTCTGTGTAAACAGCAGCTAGGGCTGCAGTAGGTCCAGTCTGTGTAAACAGCAGCTAGGGCTGCAGTAGGTCCAGTCTGTGTAAACAGCAGCTAGGGCTGCAGTAGGTCCAGTCTGTGTAAACAGCAGCTAGGGCTGCAGTAGGTCCAGTCTGTGTAAACAGCAGCTAGGGCTGCAGTAGGTCCAGTCTGTGTAAACAGCAGCTAGGGCTGCAGTAGGTCCAGTCTGTGTAAACAGCAGCTAGGGCTGCAGTAGGTCCAGTCTGTGTAAACAGCAGCTAGGGCTGCAGTAGGTCCAGTCTGTGTAAACAGCAGCTAGGGCTGCAGTAGGTCCAGTCTGTGTAAACAGCAGCTAGGGCTGCAGCAGGTCCAGTTTGTGTAAACAGCAGCTTGGCCTGCAGCAGGTCCAGTTTGTGTAAACAGCAGCTAGGGCTGCAGTAGGTCCAGTCTGTGTAAACAGCAGCTAGGGCTGCAGTAGGTCCAGTCTGTGTAAACAGCAGCTAGGGCTGCAGTAGGTCCAGTCTGTGTAAACAGCAGCTAGGGCTGCAGTAGGTCCAGTCTGTGTAAACAGCAGCTAGGGCTGCAGTAGGTCCAGTCTGTGTAAACAGCAGCTAGGGCTGCAGTAGGTCCAGTCTGTGTAAACAGCAGCTAGCGCTGCAGTAGGTCCAGTCTGTGTAAACAGCAGCTAGGGCTGCAGTAGGTCCAGTTTGTGTAAACAGCAGCTAGGGCTGCAGTAGGTCCAGTCTGTGTAAACAGCAGCTTGGCCTGCAGTAGGTCCAGTCTGTGTAAACAGCAGCTAGGGCTGCAGTAGGTCCAGTCTGTGTAAACAGCAGCTAGGGCTGCAGTAGGTCCAGTCTGTGTAAACAGCAGCTAGGGCTGCAGTAGGTCCAGTCTGTGTAAACAGCAGCTAGGGCTGCAGTAGGTCCAGTCTGTGTAAACAGCAGCTAGGGCTGCAGTAGGTCCAGTCTGTGTAAACAGCAGCTAGGGCTGCAGTAGGTCCAGTCTGTGTAAACAGCAGCTAGGGCTGCAGTAGGTCCAGTCTGTGTAAACAGCAGCTAGGGCTGCAGTAGGTCCAGTCTGTGTAAACAGCAGCTAGGGCTGCAGTAGGTCCAGTCTGTGTAAACAGCAGCTTGGCCTGCAGTAGGTCCAGTTTGTGTAAACAGCAGCTAGGGCTGCAGTAGGCAGATTTATACTGTAAACAGCAGCTAGGCCTGCAGTAGGTAGGTTTATACTGTAAACAGCAGCTTGGCCTGCAGTAGGTCCAGTTTGTGTAAACAGCAGCTAGGGCTGCAGTAGGCAGGTTTATACTGTAAACAGCAGCTAGGCCTGCAGTAGGTAGGTTTATACTGTAAACAGCAGCTAGGGCTGCAGTAGGTCCAGTCTGTGTAAACAGCAGCTTGGCCTGCAGTAGGTCCAGTTTGTGTAAACAGCAGCTAGGGCTGCAGTAGGCAGATTTATACTGTAAACAGCAGCTAGGCCTGCAGTAGGTAGGTTTATACTGTAAACAGCAGCTTGGCCTGCAGTAGGTCCAGTTTGTGTAAACAGCAGCTAGGGCTGCAGTAGGCAGGTTTATACTGTAAACAGCAGCTAGGCCTGCAGTAGGTAGGTTTATACTGTAAACAGCAGCTAGGGTTGCAGTAGGTAGGTTTATACTGTAAACAGCAGCTTGGCCTGCAGTAGGTCCAGTTTGTGTAAACAGCAGCTAGGCCTGCAGTAGGCAGGTTTATACTGTAAACAGCCTAATGCATGGCAGACTACTACGGTCTGCATTTCTTCCAGACACATTTAGATGAAGCTAGGATAATTCACCATATATTGGTTCACTTTAGAGAGGAGCAAAACTTCTCTCCCCACACTTATTTCACAATATTTGATTTAATTTACTAAATGACCTGTCGTTCAGTAAACTTGCTTGGACAAGGAGCAATGACAATAACAACTAGAAGCATGGGCTTGGATCACAGCATAACAACAGGCGTCGTCCGCAATGGAATAATTACACCAACAGACCAAGCAGACGGACTAAAACATCCATATGGCCTCAGACAAGACGACAGGAAACAACTAGATTCAACAATGACTAGCTGGGAATTCTGATTCCTACATGACGTCTGGGGAAAAGGGAGACTCGTGCCCTGAGACGAGTGACTGAAACAGTGTGTGTGTGTGTGTGTGTGTGTGGAGAAATGAGAGCAGTGGCTTGTTCTAATCCAATCGTTGCAAAGGTTTCAACCGATAGCCCGCCCGTTTCTTTGCAGACAGAAGAAGTAGCCAATAGTTATTTAGAGAACACAGAGCTTCACACTGTTTGAGTGAAAGAGGTGTGTGCTGGCAGCTGGAAATGACTTTTTTTTCTGATCACAGATCATTTAAAAAGAAATACTTGTCGTAGTCATATTTCTCCATATCTGATACAATACACATTGTGTCACAGTATTCTGCACAGCCCTAGCCTAGTGTGTGTAGCTTTGGGAACGTCCCAGCCCCGTTCTCCCGGGAACGCCCGGCCCTGTTCTCCTAAGTGTGCAGGCTTGTGTTCCAGCCCTGCTCGAACACACCTGATACTGCAAATCAGCTTCTCATCAGGACCTAGGCTACATTAGCTGAGTCATTAAAGTATGTTGGAGCAGGGCTGGAACAAAGGCCTGCACATCCACTAGGTGGTCGACCACCCTCGCTGGCGGCCTCTGTCTCAAATGACACCCTATTCCCTTTATAGTGCAATACGTAGTACGGCTGAATGTGGGTAAAAGAAATCTAATTCCGATTTAATAAAACATTTTTTAAATCTACATAAAAACACTTGGGTGAACTGTTGGAATAATATAAATATAATGATTTATATTAAGAAGCAAGGTGGAAAGCGGCATCATTCTTGTTTGTAACAATGTGTTGACTGTATTTGACCTAACAGAACATCATCCACAATAATATGCCAGCCTGGACCTAACAGAGGAGGTCGAGCCTGGACCTAACAGAGGAGGAGCCAGCCTGGACCTAACAGAGGAGGAGCCAGCCTGGACCTAACAGAGGAGGAGCCAGCCTGGACCTAACAGAGGAGGTCGAGCCTGGACCTAACAGAGGAGGAGCCAGCCTGGACCTAACAGAGGAGGAGCCAGCCTGGACCTAACAGAGGAGGAGCCAGCCTGGACCTAACAGAGGAGGAGCCAGCCTGGACCTAACAGAGGAGGAGCCAGCCTGGACCTAACAGAGGAGGAGCCAGCCTGGACCTAACAGAGGAGGAGCCAGCCTGGACCTAACAGAGGAGGAGCCAGCCTGGACCTAACAGAGGAGGAGCCAGCCTGGACCTAACAGAGGAGGAGCCAGCCTGGACCTAACAGAGGAGGAGCCAGCCTGGACCTAACAGAGGAGGAGCCAGGCTGGACCTAACAGAGAACGAGCCAGGCTGGACCTAACAGAGGACGAGCCAGGCTGGACCTAACAGAGGACGAGCCAGGCTGGACCTAACAGAGGACGAGCCAGGCTGGACCTAACAGAGGACGAGCCAGGCTGGACCTAACAGAGGACGAGCCAGGCTGGACCTAACAGAGGACGAGCCAGGCTGGACCTAACAGAGGACGAGCCAGGCTGGACCTAACAGAGGACGAGCCAGGCTGGACCTAACAGAGGACGAGCCAGGCTGGACCTAACAGAGGACGAGCCAGGCTGGACCTAACAGAGGACGAGCCAGGCTGGACCTAACAGAGGAGGAGCCAGCCTGGACCTAACAGAGGAGGAGCCAGCCTGGACCTAACAGAGGAGGAGCCAGCCTGGACCTAACAGAGGAGGAGCCAGCCTGGACCTAACAGAGGAGGAGCCAGCCTGGACCTAACAGAGGAGGAGCCAGCCTGGACCTAACAGAGGAGGAGCCAGCCTGGACCTAACAGAGGAGGAGCCAGCCTGGACCTAACAGAGGAGGAGCCAGCCTGGACCTAACAGAGGAGGAGCCAGCCTGGACCTAACAGAGGAGGAGCGAGCCTGGACCTAACAGAGGAGGAGCCAGCCTGGACCTAACAGAGGAGGAGCCAGCCTGGACCTAACAGAGGAGGAGCCAGCCTGGACCTAACAGAGGAGGAGCCAGCCTGGACCTAACAGAGGAGGAGCCAGCCTGGACCTAACAGAGGAGGAGCCAGCCTGGACCTAACAGAGGAGGAGCCAGCCTGGACCTAACAGAGGAGGAGCCAGCCTGGACCTAACAGAGGAGGAGCCAGCCTGGACCTAACAGAGGAGGAGCCAGCCTGGACCTAACAGAGGAGGAGCCAGCCTGGACCTAACAGAGGAGGAGCCAGCCTGGATCTAACAGAGGAGGAGCCAGCCTGGATCTAACAGAGGAGGAGCCAGCCTGGATCTAACAGAGGAGGAGCCAGCCTGGATCTAACAGAGGAGGAGCCAGCCTGGACCTAACAGAGGAGGAGCCAGCCTGGACCTAACAGAGGAGGAGCCAGCCTGGATCTAACAGAGGAGGAGCCAGCCTGGATCTAACAGAGGAGGAGCCAGCCTGGATCTAACAGAGGAGCCAGCCTGGATCTAACAGAGGAGCCAGCCTGGATCTAACAGAGGAGCCAGCCTGGATCTAACAGAGGAGCCAGCCTGGATCTAACAGAGGAGGAGCCAGCCTGGATCTAACAGAGGAGGAGCCAGCCTGGATCTAACAGAGGAGGAGCCAGCCTGGATCTAACAGAGGAGGAGCCAGCCTGGATCTAACAGAGGAGGAGCCAGCCTGGATCTAACAGAGGAGGAGCCAGCCTGGATCTAACAGAGGAGGAGCCAGCCTGGATCTAACAGAGGAGGAGCCAGCCTGGATGTAACAGAGGAGGAGCCAGCCTGGATGTAACAGAGGAGGAGCCAGCCTGGATGTAACAGAGGAGGAGCCAGCCTGGATCTAACAGAGGAGGAGCCAGCCTGGATCTAACAGAGGAGCCAGCCTGGACCTAACAGAGGAGGAGCCAGCCTGGATCTAACAGAGGAGCCAGCCTGGATCTAACAGAGGAGCCAGCCTGGATCTAACAGAGGAGCCAGCCTGGATCTAACAGAGGAGCCAGCCTGGATCTAACAGAGGAGCCAGCCTGGATCTAACAGAACAGCCTGGAACTGAGCTGTTTGAGTGACAGGGGGCAGGGCCTGTGTGTGGGAAGCAGCTGGTAGAGGGAGAGAGAGTACAAAGAGTAACCCAGAAAAACAAACATCGCAGTATGCATACTGCACATGTCAATATTACAATTTCTATACCAATGCAATTCATTGTGTAGCCCTACTATTTAGGGAATAGTGTTCCATTTGGGAAGCACTCTCTGGTTCCCGTTTCTCACCTGCACAGACAATGGAGAAAAGGATCAAAGACACCATCAGAAACTGTACTTGTAAGATTTTCAACCATACTCACTGAGAAAACTGCATTCTGGAGTCCAAAAGGAATGGGCGTGAGTCTCGCTAAGGCCACAACTTTGAGTCCACTCCCCCCCTCCACCACCCGTATTACAGCACTGAGCTGTTCAGAGTTCCCCACCTTGTTGACCACCCAGGTCGTCAACAGTCTCTTACACACCAGGTGAGCCAGGAAGGTACCTATGAGCACCCCCACCATGACCAGCCCCATACCCAGCACGAAGCCGTACAGGTACCCCGCAGCCACGTTCAGTACGATGTAGCCCCAGCCGAATGGGAAGGACACGATGATCAGACCAACTATGAACAGCAAGGCTCCAACCAGGCTGTCCAAGCTCTCCACCCAGAGGAGGAGGTCCTTGAGGTACTGTCGGACGAGAGCCACGGAGGAGAAGCACACAGCTGTCAGAATGCACGCCAGGAGGGCGCTCTTGAAACAACACGTGGTAATACAACACGGGTGTCTGAAATCCCCGTTGGTGGCGCCGCCACCGGTGAATGACACGCCAGTGTCAACGATGCTCTCCGGGTCTCCGTCTGACTTCCCGACGGCGCCTCCTCTCTCGTCAAAGGCGTTGCATATTAAGATGTCTATTTTATCGCAGTCGTCCGGGGTGGATCTCTGGAGCCAGCGGTTCAGCTGGATCTGTCCTCTGACCGCGGCGTGTTTCAGGACCTTTAGGACGACCTGCAGGGATGGTGGTGACCCTGCGCCCCACATCGTTGCCCTACAACTGAGTCTCAGGGAGATGGACAGTCACTCTGACTAGTTGTGCCCAGATTTAAGACGGAGCGCTGTAAACTTGAATATTACCGGTTTCCTTTTTGTAGAAACGATGACGCTTGAACATAAATAATGACAACAGAGAGATAATTAGGATGACGTGGTGACGGTGAGAAAGGTTATGGATGGGGACACATTCCTATTCCTCAGCATACAGGATAACTGTTCACATAGGCTTCAAAAAGGAGAATTCTTCCAGTCTGGGTTTCCATCATATGAATGATCATCCAGTGTGACAGTTCTTGATCTTGGGTACACTAATTTGGGAGACATGCCAGTGAAATGATTTCTGAAAAACAAGGTTTTCACATCGCCTGGAATCATCGGAGGAAAAACGTAAATGACACACAGCAGTTACCGTCACAAAAATCACTGCGTTGAAAAGCATCGGTCGATGTTAATCTGACAAACCGAGACAAGGCAACAACAAACTGATCAGAAAGTCACGGTACCGCTTAAATACGTCTGATCCAAACCAACTACACGTATCGATACGGGAAACGGTCCAAAGATAAATCCGTGCAAAGACTCGTAACTTTTGCGAGTCCTCGGTCGTATTTCTGTGAAAATGTTTTGCTGGCGGTGTAAAGTCCTGATCCAGCCCAACGGGCACAGTCACCGAACATTGACCTTGTTGTTCTCTTCCTGGTGCACGGTGATAACCGGAGCGTCTCCCGGGTCCGTCTGATAGCCAGCTGACTCTTATTACTAGTCGTTTTGGCCACAATAGTAAGTGGCGTTGACGTTGAACGCTATTCATACACCAGCCACTGCTCTGTTTGTTTCCCAGAATGCCAAGTTCCAGACCATGTGACTACTACCGTTCTGGCCTATGAACCACGGCGGAATAAAACCCGGAATAAACCCAGCTAACGGGCTCTTTCTGTGGATACCACATCCACCACGGGTCCTTGGACAAACCCACAGAGTAACACAGTACGAGTTATAATACACTTCAACCTAATCAGAACAGGGAAATGGTTAGAATCTGGGTTTTCCACCTTTATTTAACTAAGTCAGTGAAGAAGAAATTGTTCTTTACAATGACAGTCTACGCGGACCAAACTATAGAGACAGTTAAAATCAGGGCTGTGTTTCGTGTAGGTTTACCCTGAGAGGGTGTATAGTGGAAATCTCTCTCAGACCAGATGATCTATCAATATATTCATCTCGATTTACTCTCACACTCCAAAATGATAATCACATCAACGTAAACATCAGGCAAGACTACAAATCCCTACAGGTCATCACCTTTACTAACAGGTATTGATCCTACAGGTCATCACCTTTACTAACAGGTATTGATCCTACAGGTCATCACCTTTACTAACAGGTATTGATCCTACAGGTCATCACCTTTATTAACAGGTATTGATCCTACAGGTCATCTCTAACAGGTATTGATCCTACAGGTCATCTCTAACAGGTATTGATCCTACAGGTCATCACCTTTATTAACAGGTATTGATCCTACAGGTCATCTCTAACAGGTATTGATCCTGCAGGTCATCACCTTTACTAACAGGTATTGATCCTACAGGTCATCTCTAACAGGTATTGATCCTACAGGTAATCTCTAACAGGTATTGATCCTACAGGTCATCTCTAACAGGTATTGATCCAACAGGTCATCTCTAACAGGTATTGATCCTACAGGTCATCTCTAACAGGTATTGATCCTACAGGTCATCTCTAACAGGTATTGATCCTACAGGTCATCTCTAACAGGTATTGATCCTACAGGTCATCACCTTTACTAACAGGTATTGATCCTACAGGTCATCACCTTTACTAACAGGTATTGATCCTACAGGTCATCACCTTTACTAACAGGTATTGATCCTACAGGTCATCACCTTTATTAACAGGTATTGATCCTACAGGTCATCTCTAACAGGTATTGATCCTACAGGTCATCTCTAACAGGTATTGATCCTACAGGTCATCACCTTTATTAACAGGTATTGATCCTACAGGTCATCTCTAACAGGTATTGATCCTACAGGTCATCACCTTTACTAACAGGTATTGATCCTACAGGTCATCACCTTTACTAACAGGTATTGATCCTACAGGTCATCACCTTTACTAACAGGTATTGATCCTACAGGTCATCACCTTTATTAACAGGTATTGATCCTACAGGTCATCTCTAACAGGTATTGATCCTACAGGTCATCTCTAACAGGTATTGATCCTACAGGTCATCACCTTTATTAACAGGTATTGATCCTACAGGTCATCTCTAACAGGTATTGATCCTGCAGGTCATCACCTTTACTAACAGGTATTGATCCTACAGGTCATCTCTAACAGGTATTGATCCTACAGGTAATCTCTAACAGGTATTGATCCTACAGGTCATCTCTAACAGGTATTGATCCAACAGGTCATCTCTAACAGGTATTGATCCTACAGGTCATCTCTAACAGGTATTGATCCTACAGGTCATCTCTAACAGGTATTGATCCTACAGGTCATCTCTAACAGGTATTGATCCTACAGGTCATCACCTTTACTAACAGGTATTGATCCTACAGGTCATCACCTTTACTAACAGGTATTGATCCTACAGGTCATCACCTTTACTAACAGGTATTGATCCTACAGGTCATCACCTTTATTAACAGGTATTGATCCTACAGGTCATCTCTAACAGGTATTGATCCTACAGGTCATCTCTAACAGGTATTGATCCTACAGGTCATCACCTTTACTAACAGGTATTGATCCTACAGGTCATCTCTAACAGGTATTGATCCTGCAGGTCATCACCTTTACTAACAGGTATTGATCCTACAGGTCATCTCTAACAGGTATTGATCCTACAGGTCATCTCTAACAGGTATTGATCCTACAGGTCATCTCTAACAGGTATTGATCCAACAGGTCATCTCTAACAGGTATTGATCCTACAGGTCATCTCTAACAGGTATTGATCCTACAGGTCATCTCTAACAGGTATTGATCCTACAGGTCATCTCTAACAGGTATTGATCCTACAGGTCATCACCTTTACTAACAGGTATTGATCCTACAGGTCATCACCTCTATTAACAGGTATTGATCCTGCAGGTCATCTCTAACAGGTATTGATCCTGCAGGTAATCTCTAACAGGTATTGATCCTACAGGTCATCACCTTTATTAACAGGTATTGATCCTACAGGTCATCACCTTTATTAACAGGTATTGATCCTGCAGGTCATCTCTAACAGGTATTGATCCTGCAGGTAATCTCTAACAGGTATTGATCCTACAGGTCATCACCTTTATTAACAGGTATTGATCCTACAGGTCATCTCTAACAGGTATTGATCCTGCAGGTCATCACCTTTACTAACAGGTATTGATCCTACAGGTCATCTCTAACAGGTATTGATCCTACAGGTCATCTCTAACAGGTATTGATCCAACAGGTCATCTCTAACAGGTATTGATCCTACAGGTCATCTCTAACAGGTATTGATCCTACAGGTCATCTCTAACAGGTATTGATCCAACAGGTCATCTCTAACAGGTATTGATCCTACAGGTCATCTCTAACAGGTATTGATCCTACAGGTCATCTCTAACAGGTATTGATCCTACAGGTCATCTCTAACAGGTATTGATCCTACAGGTCATCTCTAACAGGTATTGATCCTACAGGTCATCTCTAACAGGTATTGATCCTGCAGGTCATCTCTAACAGGTATTGATCCTACAGGTCATCTCTAACAGGTATTGATCCTACAGGTCATCTCTAACAGGTATTGATCCTACAGGTCATCTCTAACAGGTATTGATCCTACAGGTCATCTCTAACAGGTATTGATCCTACAGGTCATCTCTAACAGGTATTGATCCTACAGGTCATCTCTAACAGGTATTGATCCTACAGGTCATCTCTAACAGGTATTGATCCTGCAGGTCATCTCTAACAGGTATTGATCCTACAGGTCATCTCTAACAGGTATTGATCCTACAGGTCATCTCTAACAGGTATTGATCCTACAGGTCATCTCTAACAGGTATTGATCCTACAGGTCATCTCTAACAGGTATTGATCCTGCAGGTCATCTCTAACAGGTATTGATCCTACAGGTCATCTCTAACAGGTTTAACGGTGAAGTTTAACGGTGAAGTTTAACGGTGAGGTTTAACGGTGAAGTTTAACGGTGAAGTTTAACGGTGAGGTTTAACGGTGAGGTTTAACGGTGAGGTTTAACGGTGAGGTTTAACGGTGAAGTTTAACGGTGAGGTTTAACGTCGGTTGGCATCCAATATGTTGCATTTGCGCCCCTCAACTGAACTATAGTATAGATCCATTACACTACAACGATACAAAATGGGGAAAAGGGGAAGCGAGGAGAAAAAAGTTAATAAAAAAAAATACATATTTTAATTACCCTACTAACTAGCCCTCATTAAAACCCTTCAGGGCATTCAACTACTTTAAACCCTTTGTGATCCTAGCCCACGCCAACGACCTCAGAGGACGAGACACCACCACTCAACACACCCTGGAACTCTCCCCGATGTCCAATCTCATACCCCCAAGTACTTCCCTGCAGCTGCCACTACAACGTCTATTTCCTGTGATTTACGTTCTATTTCCGCAGTACAGTTGATAACCATCGCTATGAAGCCAACCTTACTGAAACATATCATATATATTATCACTCAACTCAAACTCACTCATTGGCTATCCCTTCGTTGCAGATCTACTATTTACAGGGATCTTCTCAGAATCCTTCACCTTTTACTAGTGGAGGCTGCTGAGGGGAGAACGGCTCATAATAATAGCCGGAACGGAGCAAATGGAATGGCAACAAACACCAAGAAACCATGTATTTGATACCATTCCACTGATTCTGCTCCAGTCATTACCACGAGCCTGTTCGCCCCAATTATGGTGCCACCAACCTCCTGTGCCCTTGACCCATTGTCATGTCCTGATCCTAGTAAGATGTCCTTTTCTATAGTATAGTAGGTCAGGGCGTGACAGGGTGTGTTTTGGGTTGATCTATGTTTTCTATTTCTATGTTTTAGTTCTAGTTTTTCTATTTCTCGGTTGGGGTTGTATGAGTTGATCTCCAATTGGAGGCAGCTGGTCCTCGTTACCTCTGATTGGAGATCATTTTTAAGTAGGGGTTTTTCTTCCTGGGTTTTGGAGGGTGATTATCTTTTGAGTAGTGTTTCTTTCTCTCTGCGTCACGGTTTGTCGTTTTGTCATTTTCAGTTATTTATGTTTTGCAAAGTTTCACGGATTTAATAAAATGTGGAACTACAACCACGCTGCACTTTGGTCCGCTCCTTTCGACATCCTCTTCTACGTTCTTCAGTGTCTCAGCATAGGACACCCTGTGCATTACTCTGGCTCTAGACACCTCAACCTGCCTCTCTCACAACTTTATCCACTGAAAAAAACGACACAGTTCTCTATGCCATGCCCTCTGGCTGCACACTTCCCACACAAGGTCTCTCAGCCTTAACAGTCGTCGTCTGTAGCTCAGTTGGTAGAGCATGGTGTTTGCAACGCCAGGGTTGTGGGTTCGATTCCCACGGGGGGCCAGCAAAAAAAAATGTATGAAATTGTATGAAATGTATGCATTCACTACTGTAAGTCGCTCTGGATAAGAGCGTCTGCTAAATGACTAAAATGTAAAATGTAAAATGTCGTCGTCCACAAAGCGGCAAGGCGAGCTGGCTAACTCTGGCCTATTCTTTCTTTGGATTGGTGGATACAATTTCAATTTAATTTCAATTTAAGGGGCTTTATTGGCATGGGGAAACATATGTTTACATTGCCAAAGCAAGTGAAATAGATAATAAATAAAAAGTGAAATAAACAATAAAAATGAACAGTAAACATTACACTCACAAAAGTTCCAATAGAATAAAGACATTTCAAATGACATTATGTATATATACAGCGTTGTAATGATGTGCAAATAGTTAAAGTACAAAAGGGAAAATAAATAAACATAAATATGGGTTGTATTTACAATGGTGTTTGTTCTTCACTGGTTGCCCTTTTCTTGTGGCAACAGGTCACAAATCTGGCTGCTGTGATGGCACACTGTGGTATTTCACCCAGTAGATATGGGAGTTTATCAAAATTGGATTTGTTTTCAAATTCTTTGTGGATCTGTGTAATCTGAGGGAAATATGTGTCTCTAATATGGTCATACATTGGGCAGAAGGTTAGGAAGTGCAGCTCAGTTTCCACCTCATTTTGTGGGCAGTGTTGCACATAGCCTGTCTTCTCTTGAGAGCCAGGTCTGCCTACGGCGGCCTTTCTCAATAGCAAGGCTATGCTCACTGAGTCTGTACATAGTCAAAGCTTTCCTTAAGTTTGGGTCAGTCACAGTGGTCATATATTCTGATTAGCTCATTTAAAAATATGTATATATTTCCAATGTGTCAAGTAATTATCTTTTTGCTTTCTCATGATTTGTTTGGGTCTAATTGTGTTGCTGTCCTGGGGCTCTGTGGGTCTGTTTGTATTTGTGAACAGAGCCCCAGGACCAGCTTGCTTAGGGGACTCTTCTCCAGGTTAATCTCTCTGTAGGTGATGGCTTTGTTATGGAAGGTTTGGTAATCATTTCCTTTTAGGTGGTTGTAGAATTTAACGTCTCTTTTCAGGATTTGGATAGTTATCGGGTATCTTCCTAATTCTGCTCTGAATGCAGTATTTGCTACATGTCATTATTGTAAATCATTTTGAATATTCGATGAGGGTTGATGACATCAACTGCCTGTATTCAATGGCGATAGATGCCTCAAACTATGAATATGCATTGACATCTCGAGACAACTCTGATATAAAAAAAATAATAATCTCAAAATTTCCAGGATGTCATGTGTCCTACTTATATCATAACAACTTAAGCGAAACTTCTGTTTGATCAAATAAAACTCACGTAGCAAATCAGCCATTCATTCTGTCGACCAAATTCGAAATTCTCTCATTAATTAACCTCCATACAAAAAAGTCCTTGCTTGTTGTGCGAAACAACGAGAATACGCCATCTGCTGGAGGAAGACATATTTTACACTGAGTTGGGCATCTCTGGTTAATATCTATCTTTGTGTGGCTGACTGACTCTGTTCAGCCATTTAAAATCCGCAGAGTTGGGCATCTCTGGTTAATATCTATCTTTGTGTGGCTGTCTGACTCTGTTCAGCCATTTAAAATCCGCTGAGTTGGGCATCTCTGGTTAATATCTATCTTTGTGTGGCTGTCTGACTCTGTTCAGCCATTTAAAATCCGCTGAGTTGGGCATCTCTGGTTAATATCTATCTTTGTGTATCTCTGGTTAATATCTATCTTTGTGTGGCTGTCTGACTCTGTTCAGCCATTTAAAATCCGCTGAGTTGGGCATCTCTGGTTAATATCTATCTTTGTGTGGCTGTCTGACTCTGTTCAGCCATTTAAAATCCGCTGAGTTGGGCATCTCTGGTTAATATCTATCTTTGTGTGGCTGTCTGACTCTGTTCAGCCATTTAAAATCCGCTGAGTTGGGCATCTCTGGTTAATATCTATCTTTGTGTGGCTGTCTGACTCTGGTCGGCCATTTAAAATCCGCTGAGTTGGGCATCTCTGCTTAATATCTATCTTTGTGTGGCTGTCTGACTCTGTTCAGCCATTTAAAATCCGCTGAGTTGGGCATCTCTGGTTAATATCTATCTTTGTGTGGCTGTCTGACTCTGTTCAGCCATTTAAAATACGCCACCTACTGGAGGAAGACATATTTCCCCCCGAGTTGAGCCTCTCTCTCTCTCTCTTCCTCTCTGTCCTCATCAACTGCAGCTTGATGTCGGAACCAAAGCATTGTGGGAGACCTTGTTTTTTTTGTGTGTTTAAAATTAAAAAAAATACATAAACAAATGAAATGTCCTACTTGCGACAATATGGCTAATGTAATTATCTCGATGTTATTGTAATATTTTGTCCCATGTTATAGCCCACAATGTGTCTAGGCTACACATGGGTTACCGTAGGGGATAACACTGGTAATTTCAGAGGCTTAACCTGTGTCCGGAAAACCGGCCCTTAATGAGCAAGTATTTTTTGACTGCGTGGCATGTTGTTTACCCAGTCATTTATGTGAACTGGTGTAAATGTACAGAGTATTCGGAAAGTATTCAGACCCCTTGACTTCTTCCACATTTTGTTACGTTACAGCTTTATTTTAAAATGTATTAAAAAATATATATAATTCTTCATCAATCTACACACATTACCCCATAATGACAAAGCAAAAACAGGTTTTTAGAAAATTTGGCAAATGCATAATATATATATATATTTTTTAAATATCACTTTACATACATATTCAGACCCTTTACTCAGGATTTTGTTGAAGCACCTTTGGCAGCGATTACAGCCTTGAGTCTTCTTGGGTATGACGCTACAAGCTTGGCACACCTGTATTTGGGGAGTTTCTCCCATTCTTCTCTGCAGATCCTCTCAAGCTCTGTCAGGTTGGATGGGGAGCGTTGCTGCACAGCTATTTTCAGATATCAGTTTGTCTCTGTGAATGGTTTGTCCTCTGACAAATCAATTGTAAATTTCGGTGTTCCTCAAGGTTCCGTTTTAGGACCACTATTGTTTTCACTATATATTTTACCTCTTGGGGATGTCATTCGAAAACATAATGTTAAATTTCACTGCTATGCGGACGACACACAGCTGTACATTTCAATGAAACATGGTGGAGCCCCAAAATTGCCCTCGCTAGAAGCCTGTGTTTCAGACATAAAGAAGTGGATGGCTGCAAACTTTCTACTTTTAAACTCGGACAAAACAGAGATGCTTGTTCTAGGTCCCAAGAAACAAAGAGATCTTCTGTTGAATCTGACAATTAATCTGGATGGTTGTACAGTCGTCTCAAATTAAACTGTGAAGGACCTCGGCGTTACTCTGGACCCTGATCTCTCTTTTGAAGAACATATCAAGACTGTTTCAAGGACAGCTTTTTTTCCATCTACGTAACATTGCAAAAATCAGAAACTTTCTGTCCAAAAATGACGCAGAAAAATTAATCCATGCTTTTGTTACTTCTAGGCTGGACTACTGCAATGCTCTACTTTCCGGCTACCCGGATAAAGCACTAAATAAACTTCAGTTAGTGCTAAATACGGCTGCTAGAATCCTGACTAGAACCAAAAAATCAGCAAGGGCTGATTTCAAGGTTTTACTGCTAACCTACAGAGCATTACATGGGCTTGCTCCTACCTATCTTTCCGATTTGGTCCTGCCGTACATACCTACACGTACGCTACGGTCACAAGACGCAGGCCTCCTAATTGTCCCTAGAATTTCTAAGCAAACGGCTGGAGGTAGGGCTTTCTCCTATAGAGCTCCATTTTTATGGAATGGTCTGCCTACCCATGTGAGAGACGCAGACTCAGTCTCAACCTTTAAGTCTTTACTGAAGACTTATCTCTTCAGTAGGTCCTATGATTAAGTATAGTCTGGCCCAGGAGTGTGAAGGTGAACGGAAAGGCTGGAGCAACGAACCGCCCTTGCTGTCTCTGCCTTGCCGGTTCCCCTCTCTCCACTGGGATTCTCTGCCTCTAACCCTATTACAGGGGCTGAGTCACTGGCGTACTGGTGTTCTTCCATGCCGTCCATGGGAGGGGTGCGTCACTTGAGTGGGCTGAGTCACTGACGTGGTCTTCCTGTCTGGGTTGGCGCCCCCCCTTGGGTTGTGCCGTGGCGGAAATCTTTGTGGGCTATACTCGGCCTTGTCTTAGGACGGTAAGTTGGTGGTTGGAGACATCCCTCTAGTGGTGTGGGGGCTGTGCTTTGGCAAAGTGGGTGGGGTTATATCCTGCCTGTTTGGCCCTGTCCGGGGGTTTCATCGGATGGGGCCAGTGTCTCCTGATCCCTCCTGTCTCAGCCTCCAGTATTTATGCTGCAGTAGTTTATGTGTCGGGGGGCTAGGGTCAGTCTGTCACATCTGGAGTATTTCTCTTGTCTTATCCGGTGTCCTGTGTGAATTTAAATATGCTCTCTCTAATTCTCTCTTTCTCTCTTTCTTTCTTTCTCTCGGAGGACCTGAGCCCTAGGACCATGCCTCAGGACTACCTGGCATGATGACTCCTTGCTGTCCCCAGTCCACCTGGCCGTGCTGCTGCTCCAGTTTCAACTGTTCTGCCTGCGGCTATGGAACCCTGACCTGTTCACCGGACGTGCTTGTTGCACCCTCGACAACTACTATGATTATTATTATTTGACCATGCTGGTCATTTATGAACATTTTAACATCTTGACCATGTTCTGTTATAATATCCACCCTGCACAGCCAGAAGAGGACTGGCCACCCCTCATAGCCTGGTTCCTCTTTAGGTTTCTTCCTAGGTTTTTGGCCTTTCTAGGGAGTTTTTTCCTAGGGACCGAGCCACCGTGCTTCTTTCACATGCATTGCTTGCTGTTTGGGGTTTTAGGCTGGGTTTCTGTACAGCACTTTGAGATATCAGCTGATGTACGAAGGGCTATATAAATAAATTTGATTTGATTTGATAGCTTGGTTTTTGCTCTGACATGCACTGTCAACTGTGTGACCTTATATAGACAGGTGTGTCTTTCCAAATCATGTCCAATCAATTGAATTTACCACAGGTGGACTCCAATGAAGTTGTAGAAACATCTCAAGGATGATCAATGAAACAGGATGCACCTGATCTCAATTTCAAGTCTCATAACAAAGGGTCTGAATACTTATGTTAATAAGGTATTTCTGATCTTTATTTTTTATAAATTAGCAAACATACCTTCAAACTTTTTTCGCTTTGTCATTATTGGGTATCGTGTGTCGATTGATGAGGATCTTTATTTATTTAATCCCTTTTAGAATAAGGCTATAATGTGACAAAATGTGGAAAAAGTCAAGGGGTCTGAATACTTTCTGAATGCACTGTGCATTCATCCACTCACAGTAAAGTGAACAGTAACCTGGGGAAAGTTTTCTGTAATATAAATGTAAGAGTGGGCTTCCCGAGAGGCGCAGCGATCTAAGGCACTGCATCGCAGTGTTTGAGGCATCACTACAGCTCCGTGTTCGATCCCAGGTTGTGTTACAGCCGGCCGTGACCAGGAGACCCATGAGGCGGCCCACAATTGGCCCAGTGTTATCCGGGTTAGGGGAGGGTTTGCAGGACTGAGATTTCCTATACCCATCGCGCACTAGCACCTCCTTGTGGCGGGCCGTGCGCCTGCAAGCTGACTCCGGTCGTCAATTGGATGGTGTTTCCTCTGACACATTGGTGCAGCTGGCTTCCGGGTTAAGACACATTGGTGCAGTGTGGCTTGGCAGGATGGTGTTTCAAAGGATACATGGCTCTCGACCTTCACCTCTCCCGAGGCCGTAGGGGAGTTGCAGCGATGGGACGAGAATGTAACTACCAATTGGACACCACGAAAAAGGGGTGTTTAAATTTTTTTTTAATAAAGATTGTAAGAGTTATAAACTTCCTTAATAAGCACAATGTCTACAGAGCACGACCAATCATATTTACACACCACAATATTACCAAAATGCACTCTTGCTTTATCGACTTCCAAACAGCATTTGATTTTATTTGGCATACAGGACTGTTCTACAATGTTATTGAAAGTGGTGTAGGGGGTAAAACATGACATAATTAAAATCAACGTATACTGGCAATACATGCAGCATCAAAATGATTGAGTCTTTGAACGAAGACGGATATAAATCTGTCTAAAACGGATAAAATACAACACCCACATCACACACTGCCACCTGGTGGGCACTGGAAACACAACACCCACATCACACACTGCCACCTGGTGGGCACTGGAAACACAACACCCCGTCACACTGCCACCTGGTGGGCACTGGAAATACAACACCCCGTCACACTGCCACCTGGTGGCACTGGAAATACAACACCCCGTCACACTGCCACCTGGTGGGCACTGGAAACACAACACCCCGTCACACTGCCACCTGGTGGGCACTGGAAATACAACACCTCGTCACACTGCCACCTGGTGGGCACTGGAAACACAACACCCCGTCACACTGCCACCTGGTGGGCACTGGAAACACAACACCCCGTCACACTGCCACCTGGTGGGCACTGGAAATACAACACCCCGTCACACTGCCACCTGGTGGGCACTGGAAACACAACACCCCGTCACACTGCCACCTGGTGGGCACTGGAAACACAACACCCCGTCACACTGCCACCTGGTGGGCACTGGAAATACAACACCCACATCACACACTGCCACCTGGTGGGCACTGGAAACACAACACCCCGTCACACTGCCACCTGGTGGGCACTGGAAATACAACACCCACATCACACACTGCCACCTGGTGGGCACTGGAAATACAACACCCACATCACACACTGCCACCTGGTGGGCACTGGAAATACAACACCCACATCACACACTGCCACCTGGTGGGCACTGGAAACACAACACCCACATCACACACTGCCACCTGGTGGGCACTGGAAATACAACACCCACATCACACACTGCCACCTGGTGGGCACTGGAAATACAACACCCACATCACACACTGCCACCTGGTGGGCACTGGAAATACAACACCCACATCACACACTGCCACCTGGTGGGCACTGGAAATACAACACCCACATCACACACTGCCACCTGGTGGGCACTGGAAATACAACACCCACATCACACACTGCCACCTGGTGGGCACTGGAAATACAACACCCACATCACACACTGCCACCTGGTGGGCACTGGAAACACAACACCCCGTCACACTGCCACCTGGTGGGCACTGGAAATACAACACCCCGTCACATTGCCACCTGGTGGGCACTGGAAATACAACACCCACATCACACACTGCCACCTGGTGGGCACTGGAAATACAACACCCACATCACACACTGCCACCTGGTGGGCACTGGAAATACAACACCCACATCACACACTGCCACCTGGTGGGCACTGGAAATACAACACCCACATCACACACTGCCACCTGGTGGGCACTGGAAATACAACACCCACATCACACACTGCCACCTGGTGGGCACTGGAAATACAACACCCACATCACACACTGCCACCTGGTGGGCACTGGAAATACAACACCCACATCACACACTGCCACCTGGTGGGCACTGGAAATACAACACCCATATTACACACTGCCACCTGGTGGGCACTGGAAACACAACACCCCGTCACACACTGCCACCTGGTGGGCACTGGAAATACAACACCCACATCACACACTGCCACCTGGTGGGCACTGGAAATACAACACCCACATCACACACTGCCACCTGGTGGGCACTGGAAATACAACACCCACATCACACACTGCCACCTGGTGGGCACTGGAAATACAATCATAATAATATTGCTGTCTGGAGGTGTGATCCAGTCTTGCTGTCTGGAGATGGGATCCAGTCTTGCTGTCTGAAGGTGTGATCCAGTCTTGCTGTCTGAAGGTGGGATCCAGTCTTGCTGTCTGGAGGTGGGATCCAGTCTTGCTGTCTGGAGGTGTGATCCAGTCTTGCTGTCTGGAGATGGGATCCAGTCTTGCTGTCTGGAGATGGGATCCAGTCTTGCTGTCTGGAGATGGGATCCAGTCTTTCTGTCTGGAGATGGGATCCAGTCTTGCTGTCTGGAGATGGGATCCAGTCTTGCTGTCTGGAGGTGGGATCCAGTCTTGCTGTCTGGAGGTGTGATCCAGTCTTGCTGTCTGGAGGTGTGATCCAGTCTTGCTGTCTGGAGGTGTGATCCAGTCTTGCTGTCTGGAGATGGGATCCAGTCTTGCTGTCTAGAGGTGTGATCCAGTCTTGCTGTCTGGAAGTGTGATCCAGTCTTGTTGTCTGGAGGTGTGATCCAGTCTTGCTGTCTGGAGGTGTGATCCAGTCTTGCTGTCTGGAGGTGTGATCCAGTCTTGCTGTCTGGAGATGGGATCCAGTCTTGCTGTCTGGAGGTGTGATCCAGTCTTGCTGTCTGTAGATGGGATCCAGTCTTGCTGTCTGGAGGTGGGATCCAGTCTTGCTGTCTGGAGGTGTGATCCAGTCTTGCTGTCTGGAGATGGGATCCAGTCTTGCTGTCTGGAGGTGGGATCCAGTCTTGCTGTCTGGTGATGAGATCCAGTCTTGCTGTCTGGAGATGAGATGCAGTCAGTCGGAGTATATTTCTACCTACCATATAACACCATAGGAGAGTTGTATTGTGCAATAGGATACACACTACATTTGTACTAGGGCCCATATCAAAAGTAGTGCACCAAAAACAGAATAGGGTGCCATTTGGGATGTGCAGTTGAAGTCAGAAGTTTACATAATAAAATCGATGACCTAGAGTTGAAGTGGGAAGTTTACATACACCTTAGCCAAATACATTTAAACTCAGATTTTCACAATTCCTGACATTTAATCCTCGTAAAAATTCCCTGTCTTAGGTCAGTTAGGATCACCACTTCATTTTAAGAATGTGAAATGTCAGAATAATAGTAGAGAGAATGATTTATTTCAGCTTTTATTTATTTCATCACATTCCGAGGGGGTCAGAAGTATACATACACTCAATTAGTATTTGGTAGCATTGCCTTTAAATTGTTTAACTTGGGTCAAACGTTTCGGGTAGCCTTCCACAAGCTTCCCACAATAAGTTGGATGAATTTTGGCCCATTCCGTCTGACAGAGCTGGTGTAACTGAGTCAGGTTTGTAGGCCTCCTTGCTCGCACATGCTTGTTCAGTTCTGCCCACACATTTTCTATAGGACTTAGGTCAGGGCTTTGTAATGGCCACTCCAATACCTTGACTTTGTTGTCGTTAAGCCATTTTGCCACAACTTTGGAAGTGTGCTTGGGGTCATTGTCCATTTGGAAGAACCATTTGTGACCAAGCTTTAACTTCCTGACTGATATCTTGAGATGTTTCTTCAATATATCCACATCATTTTCCATCATCATGAAGCCATCTATTTTGTGAAGTGCACCAGTCCCTCCTGCAGCAAAGCACCCCCACAAAGCTCTACCAACTGTGGCTCAGTTGGTAGAGCATGGTGTGTGCAACGCCAGGGTTGTGGGTTTGATTCCCACGGGGGGACAGTACAACAACAAAAAATGCATGAAATGAAAATGAACTGTATGAAATGTATGCATTCACTACTGTAAGTCGCTCTGGATAAGAGCGTCTGCTAAGTGACTAAAATGTCAAATGTAAACATGGTGCCACCCCCGTGCTTCACGGTTGGGATGGTGTTCTTCAGCTTGACAGCTGCGTGGTGCCATGGTGTTTATACAGATGAACGTGGTACCTTCAGGCGTTTGGAAATTGCTCCCAAGGATGAACCAGATGTGTGGAGGTCTACAATTTCTTTAGATTTTCCCATGATGTCAAGCAGAGGCACTGAGTTTGAAGGTAGGCCTTGAAATACATCCACAG
>NC_138304.1:107241097-107243597 GCF_965601325.2 Salmo salar
TGTCTGTCTAGTCTGTCTGTCTGTCTAGTCTGTCTAGTCTGTCTAGTCTGTCTGTCTGTCTGTCTAGTCTGTCTGTCTGTCTGTCTGTCTGTCTGTCTGTCTGTCTGTCTAGTCTGTCTAGTCTGTCTAGTCTGTCTGTCTGTCTGTCTGTCTGTCTGTCTGTCTGTCTGTCTAGTCTGTCTGTCTGTCTGTCTGTCTGTCTGTCTGTCTGTCTGGTCTGTCTGTCTGTCTGTCTGTCTGTCTGTCTGTCTGTCTAGTCTGTCTGTCTGTCTGTCTGTCTAGTCTGTCTGTCTGTCTAGTCTGTCTAGTCTGTCTAGTCTGTCTGTCTGTCTGTCTAGTCTGTCTGTCTGTCTGTCTGTCTGTCTGTCTGTCTGTCTAGTCTGTCTAGTCTGTCTAGTCTGTCTGTCTGTCTGTCTAGTCTGTCTGTCTGTCTGTCTGTCTGTCTGTCTAGTCTGTCTAGTCTGTCTAGTCTGTCTGTCTGTCTGTCTAGTCTGTCTAGTCTGTCTGTCTGTCTGTCTGTCTGTCTGTCTGTCTGTCTGTCTGTCTAGTCTGTCTGTCTGTCTGTCTGTCTGTCTGTCTGTCTAGTCTGTCTGTCTGTCTAGTCTGTCTAGTCTGTCTAGTCTGTCTGTCTGTCTGTCTGTCTGTCTGTCTGTCTGTCTGTCTGTCTGTCTGTCTAGTCTGTCTAGTCTGTCTGTCTGTCTGTCTGTCTGTCTGTCTGTCTGTCTGTCTGTCTGTCTGGTCTGTCTGTCTGTCTGTCTGTCTGTCTGTCTGTCTGTCTGTCTGTCTGTCTGTCTGTCTGTCTGTCTGTCTGTCTGTCTGTCTGTCTGTCTGTCTGTCTGTCTGTCTAGGAAAAGCTGTTCTCTGGATAGCTGACTTTGATGGCGCCCCAGTAACAAGCTCGTATCAGACAGATCAGCCCCAGGAGGTAGGAGAATGCCCAGGACACATAGGTGGCATGGTAACGACTGGCAAAGTCCTGAGTCCCCACCTGGAGAGGCAGAGAGAGGAGAGGAGACGAGACGAGACGAGACGAGACGAGACGACAGACAGACAGACAGACAGACAGACAGACAGACAGACAGACAGACAGACAGACAGACAGACAGACAGACAGACAGACAGACATTGTTACTGGTGATATTTAAATGAGGATTGTCACATCACTGATGTGATTTTGTCACGTTTAACGCTTATTAATGCCACTATATCATCACTGTTCAATATATTTCAACTAGAAAAGGACATTTCCTAAAAATAAGATAAATGTGTATGTGTTGAATTATTTATGGTTAAATCTATTTCAATGACTGGAATGTAAATCCGGAAAGAGGACAAACACTAAGTTTCGCTGGATAAGAACATCTGCTAAATGTCTAAAAGTTGAAATGTAGTGAAGGACCTCCCCAGACCAACGGCCACACAATACATTCTTATTTTAATTGGTTTATTTTACCCCCTTTTTCTCCGCAATTTCATGATATCCAATTACGATCTTGTCTCATCTCTGCAAACTCCCCAACGCGCTGCAACTCCCCAACGCGCTGCAACTCCCCAACGCGCTGCAACTCCCCAACGGGCTGCAACTCCCCAACGCGCTGCAACTTCCCAACGGGCTGCAACTCCCCAACGGGCTGCGACTCCCCAACGGGCTGCGACTCCCCAACGGGCTGCGACTCCCCAACGGGCTGCGACTCCCCAACGGGCTGCGACTCCCCAACGGGCTGCGACTCCCCAACGGGCTGCGACTCCCCAACGGGCTGCAACTCCCCAACACGCTGCAACTCGCCAACACGCTGCAACTCCCCAACGGGCTGCAACTCCCCAACGGGCTGCAACTCCCCAACGGGCTGCAACTCCCCAACGGGCTGCAACTCCCCAACGGGCTGCAACTCCCCAACGCGCTGCAACTCCCCAACGGGCTGGGACTCCTCAACGCGCTGCAACTCCCCAACGCGCTGCAACTCCCCAACGGGCTGCAACTCCCCAACGGGCTGCAACTCCCCAACGGGCTGCAACTCCCCAACGGGCTGGGACTCCCCAACGGCCTGCAACGGGCTGCAACTCCCCAATGGGTTGCAACTCCCCAACGGGCTGCAACTCCCCAATGGGTTGCAACTCCCCAACGGGCTGCAACTCCCCAACGGGCTGCAACTCCCCAACGGGCTGCAACTCCCCAACGGGCTGCAACTCCCCAACACGCTGCAACTCCCCAACGGGCTGCAACTCCCCAACGGGCTGCAACTCCCCAACGGGCTGCAACTCCCCAACGGCCTGCAACTCCCCAACGGGCTGCAACTCCCCAACGCGCTGCAACTCCCCAACGGGCTGCAACTCCCCAACGGGCTGGGACTCCCCAACGCGCTGCAACTCCCCAACGGGCTGCAACTCCCCAGTGGGTTCAGGAGAGGCGAAGGTCGAGTCATGTGTCCCATGAAACATGACTCGCCAAAACAGCACTTTTTCAGCACCCGTCCGTTTAACCAGGAAGAGAGCCGCACCA
>NC_138304.1:107248597-107266097 GCF_965601325.2 Salmo salar
TCATTCTCCTCTCTCCCTAGATGTCTGTATCCTCTCCTCTCTCCCTAGATGTCTTCATTCTCCTCTCCTCTCCTCTCTCCCTAGATGTCTTCATTCTCCTCTCCTCTCCTCTCTCCCTAGATGTCTGTATCCTCTCCTCTCTCCCTAGATGTCTTCATTCTCCTCTCCTCTCTCCCTAGATGTCTTCATTCTCCTCTCCTCTCTCCCTAGATGTCTTCATTCTCCTCTCCTCTCTCCCTAGATGTCTTCATTCTCCTCTCCTCTCTCCCTAGATGTCTGTATCCTCTCCTCTCTCCCTAGATGTCTGTCTCCTCTCCTCCCTAGATGTCTGTATCCTCTCCTCTCTCCCTAGATGTCTGTATCCTCTCCTCTCTCCCTAGATGTCTGTATCCTCTCCTACTCACTGGGTTAATTGAAGCTGCTGAGACCATCATCATCATTTTTTTTTAAATTGTGGATTTTCAGGGGTTGTTGCATCACCCTCAGCACCCCTACTTCCTGTTGCTCTGCCTGTCATACCTCTAGATGAACTAAGGACTATAACACCAGGCGTGGGTAACTCCAGTCCCTCGAGGGCCTGATTTGGTGTCACAGTTCTGCCCCAGCACCCAGCGAACACACCTGACTCCAGTAATCACCTCGTCATGATCTTCAGTTTATAATGCAGTTTGATTAATCAGCTGTGTTTTCTAGGGATGGAGAAAAAGTGCGTCACCAATCAGGTCCTGGTAGAGTCTACAAAAGCTGAGAACCACCACAAATCAGCTGCTGAAATGGCCCTAGTGGAGTCTGGGTAAACTCCAATCAGCAAGCATCCAACAGAGAGAACGTTGAATGGTCTCGGACATAACCTGGTTCAGCATCTTTCAATGATTTGTAGTTTTGAGGGACTTACATTTTTTTGCAGTGAGGACATTTTGCGAGCGTGTTAAATCTGAGCTCCATCCACTGCAGAGGAAAAGACAAGCAGCTGTTAGAGAGAACAGAGAATACACCTCTCTCTCTCTCTCTCTCTCTCTCTCTCTCAGGTTAATACAAACACATTATTAATTCAAACACATTATTCAGTTCTACTCTACAATCAAGTAATGACTACCGAAGGTCCAGTCAATGATCCCCATCAATCAAACCTCCATCTTTCTTTTTGTTGTCCGTGATGCTGGTGTAGGTTGTCACGATTAAGGGACCTGACGTTAGTTTTAAGTATAATTCATTTCATGTTGCTCATCGATTTGAGTTGATTAAGGGGTTAGTTGAAGGTTGTTATGAAGTGAATAAAAGCCCCAAGGTCGCCGTGGAAACCCCCAGCTCATAGAGACCTGGTCTGTAGAGGTGTTGTCGTTGAGAGCCAGATCAGAAGGTGGCGTGGCAGAGTCCTCGTTACCCTAGACACCAAGACGCATAACGGCAACAACCTTTAACAACACGCCAGGGTACTGCTACTGTAGGTAGGCTACGTCCCAAATGGCACCCTATGGGTTCTGGACTAAAGTAGTGCACTATATAGGGAATAGGGTTCTATAGGGCTCTGGTCTAAAGTAGTGCACTATATAGGGTATAGGGTGCCATAGGGTTCTGGTCTAAAGTAGTGCACTCTATAGGGAATAGGGTGCCATAGGACTCTGGTCTAAAGTAGTGCACTATATAGGGAATAGGGTTCCATAGGGCTCTGGTCTAAAGTAGTGCACTATGTAGGGAATAGGGTGCCATAGGGCTCTGGTCTAAAGTAGTGCACTATATAGGGAATAGGGTGCCATAGGGCTCTGGTCTAAAGTAGTGCACTATATAGGGAATAGGGTGCCATAGGGCTCTGGTCTAAAGTAGTGCACTATATAGGGAATAGGGTTCCATAGGGCTCTGGTCTAAAGTAGTGCACTATATAGGGAATAGGGTGCCATAGGGCTCTGGTCTAAAGTAGTGCACTATATAGGGAATAGGGTGCCATTTGGGGTGCAGCCTGGGGATCAATACATCACTTCATACTCCTTATGGACTGTGGCCGTACCGACACCTCCAACTGTTGAGGAACTGCGTCTCCTTTAATGAAACAAAGTGGCCCAGATTCACACACAGTGGAAAAAACCAAAACAAAATGGTTGATCAAAGTGGAATGTAGCTGGGATCTGTATTGAATAGCAATGGAGAGGTCCCGTGTAGCTCAGTTGGTATAGCGTGGTGTTTGCAACGCCAGGGTTGTGGGTTCGATTCCCACGGGGGGGGGACCAGTACGGGAAAAAAATGTATGAAATGTATGCATTCACTACTGTAAGTCGCTCTGGATAAGAGCGTCTGCTAAAATGACTAAAATGTAAATGAGAGTGTATTCATATTTTAATTCTGCTTTGTTCAAGCTTGTTCCACACTAGCGGTCCGCGTCGTGAATCCAGCGTACGTGAATCCAGCGTACGTGAATCCAGTGTTCGCTAACACCAGTAGACTGTTGGCGATTGAGACATTTCAGCAGCAGCTAATCTCTACAATAAAGACAGGCTAACTAAACAGCCAATTCAAAACGTTGCTAGTTAACCGTTGAGCTAAGCATTAATGTCGCGGACTCACTGTCACCTTTCCACTGACGCTGTTATGGGAAAGCTGGGATTCCCTCTGCTAAACCAGAAGGCTGTGTAATTCAGAACAACAATAAAAAAATATATATATTTTAAGAATAGTCTAATTGACAAATAGCTTCCGCGCCGAGTGTAGATCCCACCCAAGAGACGAGAATATTTGAGGTTATAAATCAACATGTCTTAGTTAGCAGCCTTGCTTTGAAGTAGCCTGCCTTATCCACGTTATCCCTGATTCACCGAATGAAGGAATGTAATGTTGTAATATTTATTATCAGGGGTGGCCAACCATCCTCTAGGAGAGCTACTGGGAGTGCAGGCTTTTATTCCAGCCCTGCTCTAACACACCACACTGTAGCCTCAACATCAGCCCTGGTCTAATACACCACTGTAGCCATCAGCCCTGGTCTAATTCACCACTGTAGCCTCAACATCAGCCCTGGTCTAATACACCACTGTAGCCATCAGCCCTGGTCTAATACACCACTGTAGCCATCAGCCCTGGTCTAATACACCAATGTAGCCATCAGCCCTGGTCTAATTCACCACTGTAGCCTCAATATCAGCCCTGGTCTAATTCACCACTGTAGCCATCAGCCCTGGTCTAATACACCAATGTAGCCATCAGCCCTGGTCTAATTCACCACTGTAGCCTCAATATCAGCCCTGGTCTAATACACCACTGTAGCCATCAGCCCTGGTCTAATAGACCACTGCAGCCATCAGCCCTGGTCTAATTCACCACTGTAGCCATCAGCCCTGGTCTAATACACCACTGTAGCCATCAGCCCTGGTCTAATACACCACTGTAGCCATCAGCCCTGGTCTAATACACCACTGTAGCCATCAGCCCTGGTCTAATTCACCACTGTAGCCATCAGCCCTGGTCTAATACACCACTGTAGCCATCAGCCCTGGTCTAATTCACCACTGTAGCCATCAGCCCTGGTCTAATTCACCACTGCAGCCATCAGCCCTGGTCTAATTCACCACTGTAGCCATCAGCCCTGGTCTAATACACCACTGTAGCCATCAGCCCTGGTCTAATACACCACTGTAGCCATCAGCCCTGGTCTAATACACCACTGTAGCCATCAGCCCTGGTCTAATACACCACTGTAGCCATCAGCCCTGGTCTAATTCACCACTGTAGCCATCAGCCCTGGTCTAATACACCACTGTAGCCATCAGCCCTGGTCTAATACACCACTGTAGCCATCAGCCCTGGTCTAATACACCACTGTAGCCATCAGCCCTGGTCTAATACACCACTGTAGCCATCAGCCCGGGTCTAATACACCACTGCAGCCATCAGCCCTGGTCTAATTCACCACTGTAGCCATCAGCCCTGGTCTAATACACCACTGTAGCCATCAGCCCTGGTCTAATTCACCACTGTAGCCATCAGCCCTGGTCTAATACACCACTGTAGCCATCAGCCCTGGTCTAATACACCACTGTAGCCATCAGCCCTGGTCTAATACACCACTGCAGCCATCAGCCCTGGTCTAATTCACCACTGTAGCCATCAGCCCTGGTCTAATACACCACTGTAGCCATCAGCCCTGGCCTAATACACCACTGTAGCCTCAACATCAGCCCTGGTCTAATACACCAATGTAGCCATCAGCCCTGGTCTAATACACCACTGTAGCCTCAACATCAGCCCTGGTCTAATACACCACTGTAGCCATCAGCCCTGGTCTAATACACCACTGGAGCCATCAGCCCTGGTCTAATACACCACTGTAGCCATCAGCCCTGGTCTAATTCACCACTGTAGCCTCAACATCAGCCCTGGTCTAATACACCACTGTAGCCATCAGCCCTGGTCTAATTCACCACTGTAGCCATCAGCCCTGGTCTAATTCACCACTGTAGCCATCAGCCCTGGTCTAATTCACCACTGTAGCCATCAGCCCTGGTCTAATTCACCACTGTAGCCTCAATATCAGCCCTGGTCTAATTCACCACTGTAGCCATCAGCCCTGGTCTAATACACCAATGTAGCCATCAGCCCTGGTCTAATTCACCACTGTAGCCTCAATATCAGCCCTGGTCTAATACACCACTGTAGCCATCAGCCCTGGTCTAATACACCACTGCAGCCATCAGCCCTGGTCTAATTCACCACTGTAGCCATCAGCCCTGGTCTAATACACCACTGTAGCCATCAGCCCTGGTCTAATACACCACTGTAGCCATCAGCCCTGGTCTAATTCACCACTGTAGCCATCAGCCCTGGTCTAATTCACCACTGCAGCCATCAGCCCTGGTCTAATTCACCACTGTAGCCATCAGCCCTGGTCTAATACACCACTGTAGCCATCAGCCCTGGTCTAATACACCACTGTAGCCATCAGCCCTGGTCTAATACACCACTGTAGCCATCAGCCCTGGTCTAATACACCACTGTAGCCATCAGCCCTGGTCTAATTCACCACTGTAGCCATCAGCCCTGGTCTAATACACCACTGTAGCCATCAGCCCTGGTCTAATACACCACTGTAGCCATCAGCCCTGGTCTAATACACCACTGTAGCCATCAGCCCTGGTCTAATACACCACTGTAGCCATCAGCCCTGGTCTAATACACCACTGCAGCCATCAGCCCTGGTCTAATTCACCACTGTAGCCATCAGCCCTGGTCTAATACACCACTGTAGCCATCAGCCCTGGTCTAATTCACCACTGTAGCCATCAGCCCTGGTCTAATACACCACTGTAGCCATCAGCCCTGGTCTAATACACCACTGTAGCCATCAGCCCTGGTCTAATACACCACTGCAGCCATCAGCCCTGGTCTAATTCACCACTGTAGCCATCAGCCCTGGTCTAATACACCACTGTAGCCATCAGCCCTGGCCTAATACACCACTGTAGCCTCAACATCAGCCCTGGTCTAATACACCAATGTAGCCATCAGCCCTGGTCTAATACACCACTGTAGCCTCAACATCAGCCCTGGTCTAATACACCACTGTAGCCATCAGCCCTGGTCTAATACACCACTGGAGCCATCAGCCCTGGTCTAATACACCACTGTAGCCATCAGCCCTGGTCTAATACACCACTGTAGCCATCAGCCCTGGTCTAATTCACCACTGTAGCCATCAGCCCTGGCCTAATACACCACTGTAGCCATCAGCCCTGGTCTAATTCACCACTGTAGCCATCAGCCCTGGTCTAATTCACCACTGTAGCCATCAGCCCTGGTCTAATACACCACTGTAGCCATCAGCCCTGGTCTAATACACCACTGTAGCCATCAGCCCTGGTCTAATACACCACTGTAGCCATCAGCCCTGGTCTAATACACCACTGTAGCCATCAGCCCTGGTCTAATACACCACTGCAGCCATCAGCCCTGGTCTAATTCACCACTGTAGCCATCAGCCCTGGTCTAATACACCACTGTAGCCATCAGCCCTGGTCTAATTCACCACTGTAGCCATCAGCCCTGGTCTAATACACCACTGTAGCCATCAGCCCTGGTCTAATACACCACTGTAGCCATCAGCCCTGGTCTAATACACCACTGCAGCCATCAGCCCTGGTCTAATTCACCACTGTAGCCATCAGCCCTGGTCTAATACACCACTGTAGCCATCAGCCCTGGCCTAATACACCACTGTAGCCTCAACATCAGCCCTGGTCTAATACACCAATGTAGCCATCAGCCCTGGTCTAATACACCACTGTAGCCTCAACATCAGCCCTGGTCTAATACACCACTGTAGCCATCAGCCCTGGTCTAATACACCACTGGAGCCATCAGCCCTGGTCTAATACACCACTGTAGCCATCAGCCCTGGTCTAATACACCACTGTAGCCATCAGCCCTGGTCTAATTCACCACTGTAGCCATCAGCCCTGGCCTAATACACCACTGTAGCCATCAGCCCTGGTCTAATTCACCACTGTAGCCATCAGCCCTGGTCTAATTCACCACTGTAGCCATCAGCCCTGGTCTAATACACCACTGTAGCCATCAGCCCTGGTCTAATACACCACTGTAGCCATCAGCCCTGGTCTAATTCACCACTGTAGCCTCAACATCAGCCCTGGTCTAATTCACCACTGTAGCCTCAACATCAGCCCTGGTCTAATACACCACTGTAGCCATCAGCCCTGGTCTAATTCACCACTGTAGCCATCAGCCCTGGTCTAATTCACCACTGTAGCCATCAGCCCTGGTCTAATTCACCACTGTAGCCATCAGCCCTGGTCTAATTCACCACTGTAGCCTCAACATCAGCCCTGGTCTAATACACCACTGTAGCCATCAGCCCTGGTCTAATTCACCACTGTAGCCATCAGCCCTGGTCTAATTCACCACTGTAGCCATCAGCCCTGGTCTAATTCACCACTGTAGCCATCAGCCCTGGTCTAATACACCACTGTAGCCATCAGCCCTGGTCTAATACACCACTGTAGCCATCAGCCCTGGTCTAATTCACCACTGTAGCCATCAGCCCTGGTCTAATTCACCACTGTAGCCATCAGCCCTGGTCTAATACACCACTGCAGCCATCAGCCCTGGTCTAATTCACCACTGTAGCCATCAGCCCTGGTCTAATTCACCACTGTAGCCATCAGCCCTGGTCTAATACACCACTGTAGCCATCAGCCCTGGTCTAATACACCACCGCAGCCTCAATATCAGCCCTGGTCTAATTCACCACTGTAGCCATCAGCCCTGGTCTAATACACCAATGTAGCCATCAGCCCTGGTCTAATACACCACTGCAGCCATCAGCCCTGGTCTAATACACCACTGTAGCCTCAACATCAGCCCTGGTCTAATACACCAATGTAGCCATCAGCCCTGGTCTAATACACCACTGTAGCCTCAACATCAGCCCTGGTCTAATACACCACTGTAGCCATCAGCCCTGGTCTAATACACCACTGTAGCCATCAGCCCTGGTCTAATTCACCACTGTAGCCATCAGCCCTGGTCTAATACACCACTGTAGCCATCAGCCCTGGTCTAATTCACCACTGTAGCCATCAGCCCTGGTCTAATACACCACTGTAGCCATCAGCCCTGGTCTAATTCACCACTGTAGCCATCAGCCCTGGTCTAATACACCACTGTAGCCATCAGCCCTGGTCTAATACACCACTGTAGCCATCAGCCCTGGTCTAATTCACCACTGTAGCCATCAGCCCTGGTCTAATACACCACTGTAGCCATCAGCCCTGGTCTAATACACCACTGTAGCCATCAGCCCTGGTCTAATACACCACTGTAGCCATCAGCCCTGGTCTAATACACCACTGTAGCCATCAGCCCTGGTCTAATACACCACTGTAGCCATCAGCCCTGGTCTAATACACCACCGCAGCCTCAATATCAGCCCTGGTCTAATACACCACTGCAGCCATCAGCCCTGGCTTAATACACCACTGTAGCCATCAGCCCTGGTCTAATACACCACTGTAGCCTCAACATCAGCCCTGGTCTAATACACCACTGCAGCCATCAGCCCTGGTCTAATACACCACTGTAGCCTCAACATCAGCCCTGGTCTAATACACCAATGTAGCCATCAGCCCTGGTCTAATACACCACTGTAGCCTCAACATCAGCCCTGGTCTAATACACCAATGTAGCCATCAGCCCTGGTCTAATTCACCACTGTAGCCATCAGCCCTGGTCTAATACACCACTGTAGCCATCAGCCCTGGTCTAATACACCACTGGAGCCATCAGCCCTGGTCTAATACACCACTGTAGCCATCAGCCCTGGTCTAATTCACCACTGTAGCCATCAGCCCTGGTCTAATACACCACTGTAGCCATCAGCCCTGGTCTAATACACCACTGTAGCCATCAGCCCTGGTCTAATTCACCACTGTAGCCATCAGCCCTGGTCTAATACACCACTGCAGCCATCAGCCCTGGTCTAATTCACCACTGTAGCCATCAGCCCTGGTCTAATTCACCACTGTAGCCATCAGCCCTGGTCTAATACACCACTGTAGCCATCAGCCCTGGTCTAATACACCACCGCAGCCTCAATATCAGCCCTGGTCTAATTCACCACTGTAGCCATCAGCCCTGGTCTAATACACCAATGTAGCCATCAGCCCTGGTCTAATACACCACTGCAGCCATCAGCCCTGGTCTAATACACCACTGTAGCCTCAACATCAGCCCTGGTCTAATACACCAATGTAGCCATCAGCCCTGGTCTAATACACCACTGTAGCCTCAACATCAGCCCTGGTCTAATACACCACTGTAGCCATCAGCCCTGGTCTAATTCACCACTGTAGCCATCAGCCCTGGTCTAATACACCACTGTAGCCATCAGCCCTGGTCTAATACACCACTGCAGCCATCAGCCCTGGTCTAATACACCACTGTAGCCATCAGCCCTGGTCTAATACACCACTGCAGCCATCAGCCCTGGTCTAATACACCACTGTAGCCATCAGCCCTGGTCTAATTCACCACTGTAGCCATCAGCCCTGGCTCCCCTCCACACCCCTTCACCACTGCCTCAGCCCCATCCCCAGCCCCCTGGTCTAATACACCACTGCAGCCATCAGCCCTGGTCTAATACACCACTGCAGCCATCAGCCCTGGTCTAATACACCACTGTAGCCATCTGCCCTGGTCTAATACACCACTGTAGCCATCAGCCCTGGTCTAATTCACCACTGTAGCCATCAGCCCTGGTCTAATACAGCACTGCAGCCATCAGCCCTGGTCTAATTCACCACTGTAGCCTCAACAGGACTTTGATAAGAGGACTCTGGTGTATATCAGGGCTTGATGAAAAGCCTTTACACCCAGTAACTCACCAGACTGAGGGTTGACCACGTGTTTTATACAGTAGCATAACACTGTAGTTATTTCCAGGTTAAGTGTCTTGATCGAGGGCACAATGGCAGGAGATAGTAGGCCTACATGTGACCCAGAGACCAGTAGACTTCTCCTGTCAATACCACATTTACACTGACTTCTTCACGTAGGCTATATAGAGATGCCGATTATTGGTCGTGGAAATGTGGTTCAAAGTCATGATACAGTTGAAGTCGGAAGTTTACATACACTCAGGTTGGAGTCATTAAAACTCATTTTTCAACCACTCCACACATTTCTTGTTAACAAACTATAGTTTTGGCAAGTCGGTTAGGATATCTACTTTGTGCATGACACAAGTAATTTTTCCAACAATTATTTACAGAGGCCTACCTTCAAACTCAGTGCCTCTTTGTTTGACATCATGGGGAAATCAAAAGGAAATCAACCAAGACCTCAAAACATTGTAGACCTCAACAAGTCTGGTTCATCCTTGGGAGCAATTTCCAAACATCTGAAGGTACCACCTTCATCTGTACAAACAATAGTACGCAAGTATAAACACCATGGGACCACGCAGCCGTCATACCGCTCAGGAAGGAGACTTGTTCTGTCACCTGGAGATGAACGTACTTTGGGGTGAAAAGTGCAAATCAATCCCAGAACAACAGCAAAGGACCTTGTGAAGATGCTGGAGGAAACAGGTACAAAAATATCTATATCCACAGTAAAACGAGTCCTATATCGACATAACCTGAAAGGCCGCTCGGCAAGGAAGAAGCCACTGCTCCAAAACCACCATAAAAAAGCCAGACTACGGTTTGCAACTGCACATGGGAACAAAAATCGTACTTTTTGGAGAAATGTCCTCTGGTCTGATGAAACAAAAATAGAACTGTTTGGCCATAATGACCATCGTTATGTTAGGAGGAAAAGGGGGAAGCTTGTAAGCCGAAGAACACCATCCCAACCGTGAAGCATGGGGGTGGCAGCATCATGTTGTGGGGTGCTTTGCTGCAGGAGGGACTGGTGCACTTCACAAAATAGATGGCATCATGAGGATGGAAAATTATGTGGATATATTGAAGCAACATCTGAAGACATCAGTCAGGAAGTTAAAGCTTGGTCGCAAATGGGTCTTCCAAATGGACAATGACCCCAAGCATACTTCCAAAGTTGTGGCAAAATGGCTTAAGGACAACAGGGTCAAGGTATTGGAGTGGCCATCACAAAGCCCTGACCTCAATCCTATTGAAAATTTGTGGACAGAACTGAAAAAGCGTGTGCGAGCAAGGAGGCCTACAAACCTGACTCAGTTACACCAGCTCTGTCAGGAGGATTGGGCCAAAATTCACCCAACTTATAGTGGGAAGCTTGTGGAAGGCTACCCGAAACGTTTGACCCAAGTTAAACAATTTAAAGGCAATGCTACTAAATACTAATTGAGTGTATGCAAACATCAGACCCACTGGGAATGTGATGAAATAAATAAAAGCTGAAATAAATCAATCTCTCTACTATTATTCTGACATTTCACATTCTTAAAATAAAGTGGTGATACTAACTGACCTAAGACAGGGAATTTTTACCTGGATTAACCTCTTGACGGTCGCCTAGGATAGGGGGCACCACAGCGCATTTTGAAAGAAATTCGTGCCCATTTTAAACGGCCTACTACTCAAACTCAGAAGCTAGGATATGCATATAATTAATACTTGTGGATAGGAAACACCCTACAGTTTCTAAAACTGTTTGAATGGTGTCTGTGAGTATAACAGAACTCATATGGCAGTCAAAACCCCGAGACAGATCGAAACAGGAAGTGGAATTCTGAATTGCGAACTCAACTTCATCACGTTGCCTATTAATCACACCGTGAGCTATGGTTCATTGAGCACTTCCTATTGCTTCCACTAGATGTCCCCAGTCTTTACAAAGTGATTTGAGTCTCCTACTGTGAAAACTGACAGAATGACACGCTGTGGAACGTGGTCACATGGGGAGGGCCATCACCATTATGACGCCGGCGCCCCTGGCTACCCTCCCCTTTCGAAACGTTTTGAAAGACAATGCAATCGTTCCCCTCGAATCTTATTGGAGCTCTGGTTGAAAAAGGCACTAAAGATTTATGTTATACAACGTTTGACATGTTTGAACGAACCTAAATAAGAAAAAAATGCATTTTGTTGAAAGAGTAGCCCCGCGCACGTCGGAACTTTTGGTGCAGCCTTCAGAACGCGCTAACAACAACAAGCTAATGGAACATAAAGGATGAACTTTTTCGAACGAAAATACATTTGTTGTGGACCTGGGATTCCTGGAAGTGCCTAAGGATGAAGATAATCAAAGGTAAGGGATTATTGACAATAGTATACAAGACTAGATTTGATATGCGATTGTTCCAAGATGGCTAGCCTATTGCTATTGCTAGCCTATTGTTCTGAGTATCGCATCCCCTTTTATCGCAAAGTGTGATTACCCAGTAAAGTTATTTTTAAATCTGGCATTACAGGCGCTTTCAAGAGATATTCATCTATAAATCTTAGAATGACAATATTACATTTTTAAAATGTTTTCGAATAGTAATTTAGTAAATTGTAGCGCTGTTTCATCGGATGCATTTGAGGGAAAATAGTTAGTCAACGTTACGCACCGATGTAAAATGCTGTTTTTATATATAAATATGAACTTTATCGAACAAAAGCATGTATTGTGTAACATGATGTCCTAGGGGTGTCATGAAGATTGTCAAAGGTTAGTGCTGCATTTAGCTGTTTTTTGGTTATTTGTGATGCATGTGGTTGGTCGGAAAATGGATATGTGGCTACTTTTACAATATACTCCTCTAACATAATCGAATGTTTTGCTTTTGCTGTAAAGCCTTTCTGAAATCGGACAACGTGGTTCGATTCAGGAGAGGTGTATCTATAAAACGATATAATTTGAGAAAAAAATTGAAAAAAAAAAAGTATTACATTTTGTTATGCTAATGGCGATAGGATTTTTCGCTGGATGTCCGTCCCGCATACGGGATGGAGGCCGCACAGGGGTTAAATGTCAGGAATTGTGAAAAACTGAGTTTAAACGTATTTGGCTAAGGTGTATATAAACTTCCGACTTCAACTGTAAGTCATGGAAAAGTCACGATAAGTTAATGGAAAAGTCACGATAAGTCATGGAAAAGTCACAATAAGTCATGGAAAAGTCACGATAAGTCATGGAAAAGTCATGAAATTCCATGTGTTAAAATGTGTATGAACCCTTAACAGTGATTAATCAGAGGTCTGTCTCTATAGCATATTGTCATTTGGGAATTTCTGTGAATGGACCAACTTGAAAAAAAAAGACATCCCAAGTCAAACACTGAGAACCACACACACAGTCTTTGTCTTATTAGCCTGATCCCAGATCTGTTTGTGCCGTCTTGCCAAACTCCTACGATCACTGTCGTTGGCAAGACTGCACAACAAATGTATTAAGCGTCTCAGTGCAGGAGTGCTGTTTTGCCTTTTCGATTATATGGGAATGGACAAGGGAGACCTGATCCTAGACCAGCACTTCCACTCTGAGACGCTTTATGAATACAGGCTAGTCTCTGATAGGCCAGAAGGTGCTGACTGCTGTTCAGAGGGCACACTGATTGGCCACATACGAGGAAGGCGTTTCCACAGTGGCCACAGACCACCCTCGTGCCCTCAGGCTGGACTGGCAGGGCTGGCTGGGCCGGCTGCTCCTCTGGAATCACCATCACAGAGCTCAGGTTGATGATGCGTCTGCTGTGGGGGTGGGGCACAGAGAGGGGGAGGGGTTACCATACATTAGTGATGGATCATTTTGTTTACCCATGTTTCCCAGGTAAGTTGGTTACTGATTGTCAGTTTGTTATTGGATTCATGGTATTGAACATTTCCGTATGGAAGAACATCCATCAGGCTGTTTTGAAAAACTATCAGGATTTTACTTTTCCTCCTACTGGACTCTGGACCAGCAAGGATTTACCTACTGGACTCTGGACCAGCAAGGATTTACCTACTGGACTCTGGACCAGCAAGGATTTACCTACTGGACTCTGGACCAGCAAGGATTTACCTACTGGACTCTCGACCAGCAAGGATTTACCTACTGGACTCTCGACCAGCAAGGATTTACCTACTGGACTCTCGACCAGCAAGGATTTACCTACTGGACTCTAGACCAGCAAGGATTTACCTACTGGACTCTGGACCAGCAAGGATTTACCTACTGGACTCTGGACCAGCAATGATTTACCTACTGGACTCCGGACCAGCAAGGATTTACCTACTGGACTCTAGACCAGCAAGGATTTACCTACTGGACTCTAGACCAGCAAGGATTTACCTACTGGACTCTGGACCAGCAAGGATTTACCTACTGGACTCTGGACCAGCAATGATTTACCTACTGGACTCTGGACCAGCAATGATTTACCTACTGGACTCCGGACCAGCAAGGATTTATCTACTGGACTCTGGACCAGCAAGGATTTACCTACTGGAGTCTCGACCAGAAAGGATTTACCTACTGGAGTCTCGACCAGCAAGGATTTACCTACTGGACTCTGGACCAGCAAGGATTTACCTACTGGACTCTGGACCAGCAAGGATTTACCTACTGGAGTCTTGACCAGCAAGGATTTACCTACTGGAGTCTAGACCAGCAAGGACTTACCTACTGGACCAGAAACCCTGTGTGCACTGTATGCATTCCTGGGGCTGCTGTGGACATCCTATCACCTACCAGTTGGGTCTGGGACATCCTATCACCTACCAGTTGGGTCTGGGACATCCTATCACCTACCAGTTGAGTCTGGGACATCCTATCACCTACCAGTTGGGTCTGGGACATCCTATCACCTACCAGTTGGGTCTGGGACATCCTATCACCTACCAGTTGGGTCTGGGACATCCTATCACCTACCAGTTGGGTCTGGGACATCCTATCACCTACCAGTTGGGTCTGGGACATCCTATCACCTACCAGTTGGGTCTGGGACATCCTATCACCTACCAGTTGGGTCTGGGACATCCTGTCACCTACCAGTTGGGTCTGGGACATCCTATCACCTACCAGTTGGGTCTGGGACATCCTATCACCTACCAGTTGGGTCTGGGTCATCCTATCACCTACCAGTTGGGTCTGGGACATCCTATCACCTACCAGTTGGGTCTGGGGCATCCTATCACCTACCAGTTGGGTCTGGGACATCCTATCACCTACCAGTTGGGTCTGGGGCATCCTATCACCTACCAGTTGGGTCTGGGACATCCTATCACCTACCAGTTGGGTCTGGGACATCCTATCACCTACCAGTTGGGTCTGGGGCATCCTATCACCTACCAGTTGGGTCTGGGACATCCAATCACCTACCAGTTGGGTCTGGGACATCCTATCACCTACCAGTTGGGTCTGGGGCATCCTATCACCTACCAGTTGGGTCTGGGGCATCCTATCCTCCTAGATGAGTCTTTGCAGATGAGGAGACAGTTACAGGGACACCGAACATACTTCTTCCCAGTCGGTGGGTTTTTGATGGGCTGAAAGAAAGAAACCACTTTTAACTACATTTAAATCCATTTTAAACCAGTTTTGCTATTGAATCCTCTCTGTAAAGTACACAGTCTGTATTTCTAACATCTGGCTCTTATTTAAAGCATCATTTCATTGCTAGTGAAATTACATAATAAAAATCACAATAACACTGTCACGTGTAATCCCTCTCCGGACTCTAGGTCACCAGGCTGCTCGTTATGGCACACACCATCGTTACACACACCTGCGCGGCGTCAGACTCACCTGGACTCCATCACTTCCCTGAGTACCTTCCCTATATATATATATATATATATATATATATATATATATATATATATATATAGTCCAGGTGAGTCTGACGCCGTGCAGGTGTGTGTAACGATGGTGGGAGGGATATATATATATATATATGTCACTCCCTTTGGTTCCTTCCCAGGCGTCTCTGTTTCATGGTCTGTTAGTGTTTCTATGGGCTGTTAGTGTTTCAGGTCTGTGGTCTGTTAGTGTTTCATGGTCTGTTAGTGTTTCATGGCCTGTTAGTGTTTCAGGGTCTGTTAGTGTTTCAGGGTCTGTTAGTGTTTCAGGTCTGTGGTCTGTTAGTGTTTCATGGTCTGTTAGTGTTTCATGGTCTGTTAGTGTTTCGAGGTCTGTTAGTGTTTCAGGGTCTGTTAGTGTTTCAGGGTCTGTTAGTGTTTCAGGGTCTGTTAGTGTTTCAGGGTCTGTTAGTGTTTCAGGGTCTGTTAGTGTTTCATGGCCTGATAGTGTTTCATGGCCTGTTAGTGTTTCGAGGTCTGTTAGTGTTTCAGGGTCTGTTAGTGTTTCATGGCCTGTTAGTGTTTCATGGTCTGTTAGTGTTTCAGGGTCTGTTAGTGTTTCATGGGCTGTCAGTGTTTCATGGGCTGTGTGCTGTTAGTGTTTCATGGGCTGTTAGTGTTTCATGGTCTGTTAGTGTTTCATGGGCTGTCAGTGTTTCATGGTCTGTGTGCTGTTAGTGTTTCATGGCCTGTTAGTGTTTCGTGGCCTGATAGTGTTTCATGGTCTGTTAGTGTTTCAGGTCTGTGTGCGGTTAGTGTTTCATGGCCTGTTAGTGTTTCATGGTCTGTGTGCTGTTAGTGTTTAATGGTCTGTTAGTGTTTCATGGCCTGATAGTGTTTCATGGCCTGTTAGTGTTTCATGGTCTGTTAGTGTTTCATGGTCTGTTAGTGTTTCATGGTCTGTTAGTGTTTCATGGGCTGTTAGTGTTTCATGGTCTGTTAGTGTTTCATGGCGTGTTAGTGTTTCATGGTCTGTTAGTGTTTCATGGTCTGTTAGTGTTTCATGGTCTGTTAGTGTTTCATGGTCTGTGTGCTGTTAGTGTTTCATGGCCTGTTAGTGTTTCATGGCCTGTTAGTGTTTCATGGCCTGTTAGTGTTTCATGGTCTGTTAGTGTTTCATGGTCTGTTAGTGTTTCATGGTCTGTTAGTGTTTCATGGTCTGTTAGTGTTTCATGGGCTGTCAGTGTTTCATGGTCTGTTAGTGTTTCATGGGCTGTTAGTGTTTCATGGCCTGTTAGTGTTTCATGGTCTGTTAGTGTTTCATGGGCTGTTAGTGTTTCATGGCCTGTTAGTGTTTCATGGTCTGTTAGTGTTTCATGGGCTGTCAGTGTTTCATGGCCTGTTAGTGTTTCTTGCTTCTGTATTATGTTCCATTTATTTTATTAAAACACTCACTCCCTGGACTTGCTTCCCAACTCTCATTACAGAGTCTCGTTACAAACACTCTCATTCACAGGGGACACACCCAATTACATTCCAATTAGTTGGTCATTTTGCAGAGTCATGGCCCCGGATTCAGGTATTACTACAAGCCCTGGTTGAGTCTAGACAGAGCAGAGCGTGGCAGTGCGACTGCTACTAACACCCTCTCGATGACGGGTCAGCCTCGACACGCACGGGTCGACTGACTCACTATTTGATCCCTCTCAGCTGAGACGACTGAGGCATTGGGAAACTTCTGGCTGTCAGACATCAACTGCTGCGGAACTGTGGGTAGTAGAAGAAAGAAGGAACGATCTCTATAGCCGCGTGAAACTAGACTGACCACCGCACTTGCAATTTGTTTTCACTTCACTTGGTGATACGTGAAAACAGAATTTGAGCTCGCAACATCTGTCTGCTTTAACAAGGGCTACAATTTTTACTCCACTCGTGTAAGAACAAAACCCAGCTAAACTTCATGACTATGCCGGTGTAGAGGAGTTACTACATTCGTATGGCACGTTAATAACCCATGTTATTACACTGTTACGACACAGGACTAAGAGTAAATCAATTTGAAGCTAAGCTAGACTTGTGAACGTGTATTTACACCGCAGCTGGATCAAACTTTACTTAGCCATGAAATGAGACCAGAAAGACCCAATGTGGTTAGAATCAGATCCATGGAGGAATACAGAATGTAGCTCTCCCACCCTCCCATCGGGTTTCTAAATCCACATCCATTTAATACGACAGGTCACATCCAGGTCTTTAGGATAGCTCTACCACTCTCCCATCGGGTTTCTAAATCCACATCCATTTAATAC